>NC_053400.1:5944045-6244045 GCF_016859285.1 Xiphias gladius | reverse complement strand
CCTTGTGTTTTGACTAATAAATGCACTTGTAAATTTGACTTAAATTTCTCAACATAAAATGAGGCTTTGTGGTGTTGGACTTGTTGGGCAGCTATCGACTGGCCAGTGTTATAGATCCTTATTTTAACATTTTCTTGTTTATGTTAACTGTTTTGTATTTCTGGATTTTTTTTTTTTTATGTGTGTAGGTGAGTTGTTTATTTGTGCTTTTTTTCAGAGACTCCTTGCCTCAAATTGCCCCTTGAGGGACAAATAAAGCATCTTGAATTGAATTGAACTGAAAAAGTTAGTTGGCTTCAGTCTGAAGACCTCTACAATGATTTCATACTCGGTTAAAAGGTCTTTGCAAATTATAGAATACATCATATTCTTCTCATTTTACAAAGTTTGACTGTATCTGACAGTATTTGGCTTTTTCACTTGAAATCACACTACTGCAATGTCATTTTTAAGCATTTCCTTGGAGTAACGCTTAAGTCATCAGTGTACCTCATGTTACATATTGTGTATATTGCCCAGCGCTGTGGGTTAAAATGGCTTCTTTGATCTTTTAACAGTCCAAGGTGTCTTATAAAAGGCCTGACAACTTATGCTGGACAGAACTGTTTATGTTGGTAGAGACCAAACCAGTGCTAAAAAAAAGAATGAATATTGGGCTTCAGTTAACCTTGTGACCAGAAATACGACTCAAACTGAATAATATTTGCTCCATAAATGCTGGATGTGAAAATAAGCAAATGTTTACTATCAAGATCGTTTCAATTTAAAAGGGGATGGTATGTAGGTGATGAGTTCAAAGTTTGTTTCAACTGCCTCTGAGTCACCAAAACCTAAACTGGTAATAGTGGCATCTGTGGGTTTATTTATTTTGTTTTCATAGCTGGGGCGTATTTAGTTTAGTTCGAGGTTTAGTATATAGATATGTTGACACCAGTTTTTTTAGAGCTTTACTTTTGAGCTAACATCATGGCTTTTGCATTGCAAATACGGTGTGTACCATGAGATTCAAATGTGTCAGTGTGTGTGTGAGGGTGAGGTGGTTTTGAGTGACAGTGATTATGAGTTCACAGAGGTACAGATAAGCAGAGAGTAAATGACAGAGGGAAATGAAGGAAATGCTGGTACCTCAATTTACTTAATACCACGTGGTCGGAGACATGACTTGATGCTGTCTTTCCTTGAAGACCTGGCCATCATCTCTCTGTTCGCTGCCCAGCTCAACAAAACCACGGCAAACATCCTTTAGATACAAATTGTTTTTCCAGTTGACAAGCAGTTCATCACACTGATTTGTAGGAGCGCGGTGGGGGTCAGGATGGACAGGAAAAAAAGCCGCCCTTAACAAAGACTGAATGTATTTCTGGGATCATCTCGTCCAGATGTTATGAAGATGTATGACACTAATGACAATGTTGGGTTGATAAAGCTGTTACCGTCCCTTTCAGCCTCACAACACCACCGCTCTCTGGCTACTCAAATGAGACTGTGTGGACCAATTATGATTTGTGATCATTCGGGAGAGTCACAGCACATAACAAGCACCTCTGACTGAGGAGACCTGCTTCATGAAGGAATTAATTTAAAGAATAACAGACAGGTCATAACGTGTGTCGTGTCTGTACAAGACACGATTTCTATTACGCTGAAACATGTCAGCAGTGTGGTCTTAATAAGAGCACAGGGCCATCACTTGCAAATGACCCTTGCCTTCTCATTTTTTTCTTTAACTTTTCTCTGAATATCATTCTGAAAGTCCTGCAATACTGTATATAGTACAATATATACATGTTGAGAGGCTCATGAACAAGTTTGCTGTCACTTTTGCCTCAACCACTGATATTGGCAGTCACAGGTATCTATAATACTTTCAATTAAAAAAATCTCACTTTATAATCTTCTGTATAACCTTCTATGACCTCACCTTACAGCAAAATGTGTTTTTTTTCTCTGTACAGCGTATTTTAAGGTAGGTTATTTTGCCTTGTGTAGACAGTTGTCCAAACTTGTGTGAAGCCTCTGAAGCTCACATATAAACACTATGAAAATGTCCTCCAGCCTCGAATATGTGCATGTGGTCTCATGCAATGGACCAAACACTGGTTTAGCATCAGTTCCGTTTTAACTAATCAACTAAGCAACCGCATCTGCTCTTGGCAGTTTGGAAAGCCGGAATCTGTGTGATGAGCAGAGTGGACTGAATGACGTCCAGGATGAAAGCTGCAATTAATCTTTAGGCATAAAGCAAGCAACATGATGAGAATATTTAGTCTAACACTAACAGACTAACCGTTTTAATATTGTAGCCCTCGGGAACTTGAATTGTTGTAAACAAACACATTTTAGAAGACTGGACTCATAAATTATATTAAACATCTAATAAAGACTTCAGGAGTATTATTGAGAAACACTATGATAAGGAAAAAAAGATCTCACTATTGAGTACAATGCAGAACCAGTAACATATCAACATCACTTTAATTTAAAAACTTAAAAACTTGCCTTTAAAAAAAGGATTTTATTAATGTGATATTCTTCATTTATTTATTTCAATTTTATTCTAATGTGTTTTATCTGTTACATTTATTTATTTTGGCTTTTTTTATCTTGTTTTTATTCTTGGGTATTTTAATCTATTTCATTTTCTGTACTCAGTTTCAGATCTCTGTACTTTCTAATTATGTTTTGAAATGTGCTGAATAAATGAAGTTTATCACTATTATTTTAAATGCTAGATATTGTAATAACATTATCGGGATATTAACGAGGATACCATACGAGAAAAATATCAAAAGGCTGCTAAAATTTGTATTGAGGACCATGGACAAACTGTACCAACTTACCAACAACTCATCCCAGATTTGTCAGGCCAGCAAACATGACAACAGCCCACCAGCATCCTTTTCATTGGCTGAGATGAGACATGATCGCTTATGAAGTGTGAGGACATTTCGGCAGTGGCTAATTAATTGTAATAAGGCTGGCTGGCACATATGTTGGCAATGACAGCCATGGGGTGAGAGGCGAGGGCTCGACTTTCCTACCAAAGCCAGTGTGGAGTTTGAGCAGTCAGGCCGCTGCGCTCCAGAGACTTGCTCTGGCACTCACCTAGATACACATCTGCTCTGATTAATCGCCTGCTTCGCCCCGTGCATACATTTCATTATCAGCTTCAAGTGGGCGAAAACAACCAGGATCGGTGCATCGAGCAGAGCTGTGGTGAGAGGAAAGATGAACGGGGGAAACAAGAGTGGAATATATGGGATGTGTAAAATAAGTGGATTTCTAATGGCCTTCCTCATTTTCCTCTTAGTGACATTAAATAACGTCTGACCTTTATCAACCTCTATTGACAACCAGTTGCAACTGCAATATCACGAATCTTATCTGCTCATACACAAGACCCTCAACCCTTTTATTTTCTTGCGCTACAATGGCGTGCTATTACTGGAACACTGAATAGATAAAACAAAAACATCTAGTAAAGAGGTAAAATACCAAAAATGAAATGCTGCTTAGTCATGTGAACTTTTTAGCATTTGTGGGTGAAATCTTTTATGACACAGTTTGCTCCCTTGTTGCAGTGTGCTGTAGTAGGAGGGGGGTTGCTTAGCACCCGGCTCAGTAAAGGTAGTGTCACCACTATGATCAAAACACCTATAAAGCCCCCACAGATGTATTCACTACAGCAGCTAAGGGTTAAGGGTCATTCTGCAAGTGAAAGCAGTTTAGATGGGGGGACTTCACATACTCTGCCACATACCTTACTCAGGCTACAGTCAAAGTTCATTCTCAAAGATTCTCTTATCCAACAGCTCTGCCATTGATTTAATGATTGTTCATGTCCTTGCTTATCATGACCAAAGCTCCTCTGAGTTTGGTTTCAAAATGTAAGAAAAACTCAAAAGAGCAGAGTAAAAAACATTCTTACTCACTCAGACTTTGTGTTCCTTGCGATGCCACTTTCACAGATTCAACATAGAGCAACACTGCCATCCCCTGACAGCCTCTGTTCAGTACTCAGACTTTTACCAATAAAGAATGTGCTGCAGAGGGCACCAAACCTTTAAGAAAGAGCAGAGTTCTGAACGCCTAGTATCCAGCCCTCTGAGCACAGCGGTGGAACTCGAAATGAAATGGGTCAAGGAGATTTAGATCTGGGCCATTATTGTCAAAGAGAACAATGACCATAGACGTGAGAGTAATTGGTAGAAAAGGGTAAGCATTCATCACGTTAGTTCAGACTGGGCTCTGTGCATACCTAATATGGTTTCACACAATTTACAAAGGCATATTTGCTTTATTACAGCCAATGCCATATTTTCCATCCCCAAGTATAATTCATATGTGTCACCCTTCAGCTGCTTGATAAAGACCCTCCTTCTCCAGTGTAAAATATCACAGACTGAAACAGTGGAGCCTGGAATTATATTATATAATTTAATTTTACTGCTATAGTGGTGATTTGATGTGTAACCATTCTGTTTCCAAGTATGAAATCATTAAGTCATTAATTGTTACTTTTAAAATAAAATGAGTGTTGAGGCTCTGTGAGGCTGTACATAGTCACAACAGTGCTTTTAGCTATATACTAAAATCAGCATGCTAACATGCTCACAATGTCCATGCTAACATGCTGATATTAAGCAGTTTGTTTACCCTGTTTAACAATTAGTTTTGCATGTTAGAATGCTAACATTTGCTAACTAGCACTAAACCCAGTAGGTTGTGGGTATTTGGTTATACAGTAAACCAAAGTACTGGACAAGCTGAAATGTTGACCTGATGATGGGGCTAGATGGAAAGTTGACAGATCACTAAAGTTACTACAATTCCAGGTGTTTCATCTCAGCCAAACACCCGTAAAGTTTCAGGAATTGATCTTGCACAGTTGTGACGCTATTCTGGTGACAGAATCTGTCCACAGACAGACAGACAGACACCTGCCAAGGCACTCAAAACCATCTCTATGGTAGCTCCCACTACAGTAGGTGTCTCCAGGACCACATTTTGCCTTCATGAGACACACACACACACACACACACACACACACACACACACACACACACACACACACACACACACACACAGACTCACAAGGTGAAAACAATACCAGCAACACCACGCCTGGCAAAAATAAATAAGCAAAAAAACAAAAACAAAAACAGTGGCACTGTCGTTGTCATATACAGTGTAGCAGTGATTGACAATCAAGTTCAAATAAGTTGCAAAAATGAAATCAAAAAGCACACAAAATGCAGCTCCAGTTATGTGAAGAGTTTCAGATGAATCCCTTTACTGTGATGATTAGTGTAGGAAAGTACAGAGAGAAACTGATTCAGGAGTTCAGATAAGGATGAGGTAATGGATGCCGTTGATCAGAGACTGTCCCCCTATGTGTCCGTCTGCCTCGCTATCTGCTGGACTGTCTGTCACTTTTTCTTCATTTATCTCTTTCTTTTACAATTTTGCTTAACTCTCAAACAGCCTCACCCACTCACAGTGCCTCCTTTTCAGAATTGCTACGGTAAAACTCTAAATTAACTGGGAGTCACTGGATGAACCTGCTTAAGGATACACAGTAACCAGACTCTGGCAAGCAGTTTGGCCTTATTGGAGGAGCTTTTCTATGGGCAGAAACAATCTTATGTTTGAGTTAACCCTCACTGAGCAAAACCCAAGTTTTCTGTCTGTCTGTCTACATAGCAAACAGACTGAAGCCCAGAGGAAAAGGTAAGATAAGGAGTCAAGACAGGAGGTAAAAATAAGTCAAATGAGGGACTCGTTCATGAATTCATGCCATGTCATGAATGAATGAATGAATCAAATTAAAAAGGGCTGTTTAATTCCTAACTCTACAACCCTACAACTTTTAGTTTGCTTTCAGGGCCTCTTCTATCATTTATGTCTTTGTTGAGGTGGAGGCAACCAACATGCATCAAAACTAAATATGCTCATTTCTACTTACATTTTTTCACCCAAGTTTAGAACAAAACAATGGCATCAAATGGAAACTAGAGACCATCTCTCAATAGGACCATTGAGAGATGGTTGCCATGATGCAACTACTCAGTAGTCTTACTACATTATTACCAGCCGTGACAGCGTGGCTGGTATTGTTTATCATGACTCTGTTGTGGTGACAGAATCTGTCCACAGACAGACAGACAGACAGACATATAAACACCTGCCAAAGTAATCAAAACCACATCTGTGGTAGTTCCCCCCTACAGTGGGTGGTTCAGGGCCAGATCTAGCTATGATGACACATAAGGTGGAAACAATACCAGCCAAGCTGTTGTGGCTGGTAACAGACAGAGTTTTTAAAAAAAATATCAAACAGAATGAAACACAGGAAAGCACAATAGGCCTTTTTTCACGGCAGACATTTTGACATGTGATAGCAGGAAAACCACAGCTGTATTTATTTAGCATTACTAAGGGTTACTCTCCATTTTCATGTACAGTAGCTATAAAAGTTTCTGGGCCCTGCCAATTTGCACACTGCCTCATTGTCGTGGCTGACTGACAGGCTGAAATGCAACAGAGACATTGTTAAAGGTAATAATTACACCTGTGCTGTGCCAGCTATATTAAGTCGGAATGTCTCTCTTGAAAAAGGTATTGTGCAGTCTCTTGCTATTAACTGAAAAAGCATAGCCTGCTATGTTTTGTAGGTTTACTTCTTAACCTGTTTATCAGACCCTTCACGATCACGAATGCCACCATTATGAAGCAATGAAAAAAGTCAGCTACCCTATTTAGGTTTCATTGTTCGACTTTTGTCCTTAATTTTTGACAGTTGAAGTTATTTGGCTTTCACCTATTAAAGAAACACTATGTAACTTTTGAAAGAAGAAATATCGCAATCTTATTCTTATAAATGAAAGATTGAATTCATAATTTGAAAAATTTACTCTTGCTTAATTCAATAGTCCCAGGGATTTTCTACAGCCTTACTCGGTCTTGTATGACCAGAGGCTTATGGTGGCTAACATTAGCTGATGTTAGCAAAAGTTTGAGCTATTGTTAGTCTTATTAGTAACACATGTGCTTTTCCTACTATGACAAGTCAAAATGTCTGCTGTGAAACTTTGTCTTGTCAGTCTGTAGCTGCAAAGGCGAAGATGTAATTAATAACATCAATGATGGCTGCATTCCATTTAGGCAGGTCCGGTTCCAGTATCCTGTATTGGGCATGCTGGCTCATCGTACCTCTTACTGGAACTGAGCCTTCAGTTATGTTCTTACTTACAGCTGCACATTTCCTGCTATGACAAGACTTGAAGGAACTGTCAGCATTTTAGGAAATACCCTTCGCTTTCTTGCCAAGATGAGATCGATACTATTTCCATAACTGTTCATTAAATATGAAAATATAGCCAGGACACGGTTAGCTGAGCGGAGCAATGACTTCCTGTGTTAATTTGTCTGCTTTTAGAGGCGCGGGATGGCAGATTTTGTTACATTTGGACTCTCTCAAAAAAGCAAATGAGCCTATTTCACAAAATTTCCACTAACCCCGGCGATGATGAAATGTACACGGGCATTAAACATTCAAGCTCGTTTTCCAGTTTTTCCTGCTGGTTTGGAACAGGTAGTTCACGAGACAGACCAAGAACCACACTCCTCCATCAGCCACAACAGTACAACCGGTTACCGGTTTGAATCTTTTGGCTGAGTGGTATCTACTATACACGGGACACAGTCAGAAAGCTGCCTGATGCAGCATGTTTGCATGGCTGTATCTGTGCTTATAAAGGCACGTCGTGTGGAAAGACTGAAGCGAGCCAGAGATATTTCATCAACTCCTCCTCGGAATTATTGTAGTGCCAAATGGGCGCCCTATTTAAATAGCTCCCAGTCTGGCAGTGCTGTAATGGCTGGTTTGAGTTTTACTGTAAAATACAGCAAAAAGCCATGAAAACCAGTTACTGGTTTTCATGTTTTGGCTGAATGGTGTATACAGTATCTGTGTGAGGGTCCATTTTCTCCATGCTCTGCAGGTAGGTCCCTATAGAGTAGGTATAGCTCCCTCTGATGTACACACAGCCAAGCAGGTCCATCGCCCCGCACTCTATCCTCCTCTGTCATGCTGGCAAGTGAGACCCATTCCTCTCTGTGTCGGTCAAAGTGTTCAGCGAGGGTGGTCTGGCCCCCCACCGGCTACGGGCTGGTGTTCGAAGACACATGATCTTTTTATCTCTGACAACTTTGTTATTTTTATGATTCGATTTGATATCAGAACTACCTGGATGGGGGCAAGTGGTTAGGATAATCCACTGGGTGACTTTCACCTTGTAACTCTAGATCTTATGGGAGCTATAGCCGCCCTTTAAACTAAAATTACCACCCGTTACGTGGATGTTGTTTCCTAGCACAGTTGCTGAGATGTTCCCTACACCTGTGAAAACAGAGAGGATCATGTCAATTTGTAGGAAAACTTTGACATTTTTGGCTAATACGCTTATTTGCTTTCTTAGATTCTTAGTTAGATGAGAAGATTGATACCACTGTCATACCTGTCCGTTCAATATAAGGCTACAGTCAGCAAATATTATATTATATTATATTATATTATATTATATTATATTATTAAGTTTAATAAACTGATTAGGAATGCATTTATTCAAAGACTGTACTTAAGTACAATTTTGAGGTACTTGTACTTTATTTGATTATTGCCATTTTATACTACTATATACTCCTATCAGCCACGACATTAAAACCGATGACTGGTTTTCAGGTCAGTGGTTTCAGTGTACTTTTACTCCACTGAAGATGGTATATAGTGTATTTTTTTACTCCATTACATTTATCTGATAGCATGCTAGTTACTTTGAAGATTCAAATTCTAATTGCAAGCCTATAATCTGAATACAAATTATGATGTATTGCTGTAGTAGTGTTGTAATATTTACAGTAGTGAATATCACCTTCACGTCGACTAATATAATCTGTAATATTCTGAAAGGGAATTCTCCATTATTAGTACTCTTACTTTTAAAACTTTAAGTACATTGTGCTACTTATACAGTATGTATGTAAAAATGTTATTGCTTTTACTTATAAGTGGCCGTTCAGACTGAAGGCAGCCTGTGAGAAGGCCGGGTCTTCTACAGTCAGAAGAGCCTGTTGTTGCAGGCACTGTTGAGACAGTGAAAAACAATCTGAGGTTTGAAGGCTTATCAGATGCCAAAGCACTGCAAAGCCGTTTTATAATATGATGAAGGAGGATTTTACAACTCTGAAAAGCTATCACATTGGCAATGATTTTATCCATTCTTATCTATTTTCATCATTGGCAGGTTGACAGTAGAAATATGGCATTCACGTCCCAATGTAATCTACCAGGAATATGCAATTCCACTTAATCGATTGACCAACACAGGTTTGCATCGTGTTCCTACAAAAGTTGAGCCAGGTTAAACTTTTTTGCCTTCTCACCCTGCGTTTTTATGGTTTGTTTTTTTTTTTTTTTGCCAAAGGCTTCTGCATTGATGCAACCCCACTGTGTGAACAGAGTGGCCTTGCTTGTGTTTTTCCAGACAGGGCTACTGTGAGTCTGAACATAGTCTAAAGGAGCACTGTGATATTGCTTTTTTAACTTGAAGGCAGAGCAATAAGCTGTAAACACAACAATCATAGCGTTTACATGTACTAGAGTAACCTGGTTACTATAAATCTGCATATACACACAGCAGGTCAGTAATCAGATTCCTCCCTTACACCCAACCTTATTTTGGAAGCACGGCTTTCTTTTTTTATAACTGTAGTAGTGAGGGAACACGTTGCAACACTTCTTCCTGGCCTTTTCTTTTGTCACAGTGCAAGCATGTCCATATTTTACAAATAATCAAATGTTCAGCAGTGGACACAGACTTATTTAGACTTCCACAGGCTACTTTATGTCATAGTTGTAAATACAAGCACGCGTCTCTTGTTGTAATGATCTCCCCTTTCACCTTTCACTCAGCTGTTACTTTGCCTGTCTGCAGTCTTTTGTCATGCACATCCGTATTTGTAAAAAGCCAATTAGAAACCCAGTTACCTGTATGCATGTTGTAGAAATGTGACTTGGTTATTTAATTGCATGTAAACACAGTGATTGACATTTATTCACCTTGTAAATTATTAGCAAACAGTGGCGGATTTACACATCAAGTAGACTTGGAGCAACATTAGCTTTCATTTGGATTCTTCGTGAGCACCTGATGAATTTTTGACCAATATTCACTCTCCTTTTAGCTCTGATGTCGTCTCCGCTGTTTAGCTCCTAAATGCTCCACTATGTTAACCAGCTAGTTACTTTGTATGTCTATTGTTTGGTCCACAGTGGGTTTGTCAGACCTTTTTCACTGAAAAAAGCTGCTGTTAGAAACTCCCTGAAGTGATCTGGCATGTCCTCACCCTGCACCCGCTCCCCACTTGACTTGTCCCAGCCCTGAACCCCAGACCAAGGGTGCCGATGGTAACCTCCAATTACTATCATCTTGGAGCTGGAGCTCTTCCTATTAAACCTCGAGGGCAGTTTGAACACGGGCGTTGAGGTGAACATAGAAAGGAGGCTTTAGTAACCATGCATTTTCAGCAAGGCGTTGCAAAGGTTCCTAGGGTCAATGTCCAGTGGCAGGGAGGAGAAATGCTTTGTTTGGATGTGAGTGTCATGATCCAGCCACCTGACCACTGCCTCTGCCACCACTTCCTGGTTCTCCTCTGCTAGGACAGTCTTCAGCCTGTCAGGATCCAGTTCTAGAATTTCCTCTTCTTTGATCACCTCCTGAAACCTGCATCAAATTGTTCAGATTCAGCCTTCCAGAAATTAAATTACTCAGGCATTTTCTACAGAGAACAGGGTGACTTTGCAAACCATAGCTTATAGCAACAATATGTTTGCATCGAGGGTCTACAAAGGATCATTGTGATTTATTATATCCTAGGAAAGCTAACTTAATTAAGAGTCAATGTTTCTGTCTGCACTAATTTGTTCATGTGTAAAATTTCTTTAAGGAGCCTCGCCTTAAATGACCGGCCTTTGTAAGATCACAACACAGCGAAAAAGTATTTAGTGACATTGAAAGCAAAATCTACAATTCCAAAAAGTTGTTGTGCATTCACTTTGACTTAGTTCTAAAACTTACAATTTTGAAACTGCAACAAATTTCACTAAATGGAGAGATCTGATCTCTCACCTGCCTGCTAACAGCCCGCAGGCTTCTTTGTCCAGGGTAGGGCATGCAGGGAGCTGGGAGAATGCCAGCCCGCCAAGCCAGTTGTCTACATCCAGCAAACGCCCCAGGAAGGCCTCACAGGCCCTCTTCACCTCTCCGAAATGCAGTAGGTCAGCAGCCTTCAGCAAGCTATGGTGGGTCCAAGGTTGACAAGACCTCCAAGGCCTTTTCCTTACTCCCAGGCTATGTTGAATTTTGAATGGGATAAATATGGACTTCTGATGAGAGCCCAAGGGGGTGATGTAGCAGCAAGTGCAGGGAAAGAAAATCTACCAGCAGCAAAGTTACGGCAGCATATATTAAAGTTTGTCTGAAAACACCACGTGTGCTAAGCGAGTGCGAACATCACCTGAAAAACCGTGTCGGCTGTCTGACACGCCTTCTTACTTTCTTTTTATCTTTAACATTTATCAATGCATCAATGCATTTTTATTAGCAAAATAACTGCAATGATTAAGATATTGGCACACAAATAACCCATTTTGGCTTTTGAGACCTCTGCAAGTTGTAAGAACTGTTATTCCTCTAAGTTAAGTTATTACCAGCTGGTCATGCAGAAAACAAGACCCCGGCTACACCATGTTGGTTTTTATGATAATTTATTGATCCCCTTGTAGGACCCCCCCTCCCCCTTACACGGTGGTCAGAGGTCAGGGAGAGCTGGAGAACAGCAGCCGTGGAGCTGGTTGGGCTTCATTGTCTCTCTAAAGGCTAGTACAGCTCAGCAGATGTTTGCTAATATGGGCAACATGCAACACGAACCAAGGCTGTCCTCTTGAATGACTGCCTTTTAAATCGCTAAACCCATAAATTTGCGGAATGTCCTCCACTGGTAACGAATGCCAACAAGGTGTATACGATGCTGGAAGCCATAATATGAATATGTATACTCCTGTCTAAGCTATGGTTATTATTTTGTCATGATTTCCTATTTCTTATTCATACATTTAAAGTTCTTTTTAGTCAGTCATCCACTGAATTCTGCATACAGGAATGTCTTCCTTCAGTATTTGATAATGGCTACACAATGGGATGAGGCAGATACCTGACTGCTCCTTTATTAGGCTGATACAGATGCACAAGGTGGGTCAAGGCTGATTGCCTGCAGATGGCAGTGGGGCATCGAGTACAAGCGCTCTAGTTTCTTTAATTGACATAATCCATCCATGATGACCCCTTCCTCTCCCCTTCTCTCACATACTAATACATACCTGACACGGCTATTGGTCCTCTCCGTCATGTCAGCAGTGAACATGACCCTAAAGTACGAGCTACGTGCACAGAGCGCCACCTTGTGGCAGTACGGGAAGTTGCCAGAGGAGCACTGCAGAGCGATGTCTGTGAACAGGCCCTCAGAGTAGAAGCCTCTCAGGGCATTCAGCACCACCTCAGGGTGGCTCACGGCATTGGAATCGTAAACATAGAGATCCAGTTGTAGTCTGCATGTGGCAAGACAAGGTCTGACACAGTGCTGAGGCAACAAAACTAAACAAAGCGCCATGTCCTAATGGTCGTGACAGGTTTGGATTCCTATCATTTTTTTTGACAATATATTTATTAGTTTTTACTTTTGGAACAAGTACAAGGTGGATACATTATGAAATCAGCAGGAAAGAAAAAAAGTAGAGAAGATTTTCGAGTAAAAACAAACAAACCAAAATCCCAGAATACCAGCTCAGATTCGTACACAGAACAAAAGAGGTTACAATGATTACATGCAATAATAACATTCAAGGAAATCCCTGAAGCATAATGGCAGAGACACCAGGCTCTCCATAGCTCACATAAGGTTTCCAAATTTTACAGAACTGCGCTGTTTTTAAATTTAATATACATGTAAGGTACTCTAATGGCACTAAATCAAACAGCACTCTCTGCCAGCCTTTAACAGTTGGTGTTTTTTCCATAAATCCACTGCAATGAAATGCTCAACACAGTACAATCTCTTATTGTTTTTTGATGTTGCATATCTGCCTGCGAGGCGCATGGGGGAAAGAGTGGGGTTGAAATAATGTCTACGGTTGGGAGATACGTAATTCTGTGTATAATCCCAAACTGTATTGCTTTGGCACAATTGCAGACTGAAATTGATTTAGCGTGTCTCCAGGTATCTACCCACTCGTCTTCATCGATTGTAATAGATAGCTCCCTCTCCCATGTGCCCAGAAGCTTTGGTAAAGTAACAGTGGGTGTAAAAGGCCTCATAGAATAGACTGACAGACATTTTTCCAGCCGTTTGAAATAACAATTTCTCAACAGCAGCTCTTTCGGGGTTGTCAGTTAACATTGTGCTTTGCGATATACAATGCCTTATCTACAAATAACGAAAGAAGTCCTGCCTGTTGTACCATATTTCTCAATCAACTGTTCAAAGGGCATTACCATATCATCAGAAAATAAGTCCTTCAATCTACTAATGCCACTACTACCCCATTGTCTAAAAGCAGCATCAAACAAGCCAGGATGGAAATGAGGATTATTCACAATGAGGGTGAAAACAGATGTCAGTTTTGACCTTCCCTGGAGTCGACACACCAATCTCCAGGCCTAAAGTGTATTAAGTGTAACAGGTTGTCACAGTTCAACGCAATAGTTTTAAATTTACTTAAAAACAGTAAGTCCCTCAGTGGATACTTTTTAAGGAAAGCTGCAACACCCAGCCAGACAGAGTTTGGATTATTTATGACCCAGTTAAAAATGCATCTCAAATGAGTACACAGCTGATATTGGGTAACTCAAGACCTCCCATAGAACCTGGTAACTGCAATGCAGCCATCTTAAGCCTTGGTCTGCATTAACTCCATATAAAGGAAAGCAGCCAGCCTTATGGATCTCTCATCCACCAATTCCAGAATAAAACAGGAAACATTTGGGTAGGATACAATAATTGAGGAGATATTCGCTGAATTTGACAAAAGTGTATTCGAATCGCCGACTATACCTTTAATTAAATGCATCACTTGGCTGTTCAGATGTATAGAGCTTACAGTAGAATGTCTTATAGGTGTCATTTATGAGTTTGCTGTCATACGCAGTTGCGCTGGACATCACATATGGCCGCAACTGATTGTGATTCCACCCTTTTTTTGGTCATGTACTCCAAATATTTTCCGGGTTTATCCCCATGTTCATATACTCTTTGCCTGGAAAAAGTTTGTCTGTTCTCACCATCTAAGTTTGTTGTCCCCATCTTGCATAAAAAGGCTATCCAAGGTTGATCTGACTGCAGATATTTCTCGAAAACAGGGTGGGAGATTTTTTGTTATATTTTGTGAGTAGCATAGAGGGACTACATCTGTAATTTTGTTAGACAATCTTGTTTTTTATCATGATTAATTCTAATCATTGTATTATGATTAATTGTAATATGTAATTTATATAATCTAACAAATTTTGCATCTTCAGTTTTTGCCTCCTCTTTTTGGCTGAAAATTAAAATGATCATCCCACCAGCGTATTGGCAAATCAATTTTAAAATTGCATTTATTCTATTATTTATTGATTTTTAATGTATCAGAATAGAGGGATGTAAATTGGTCATGAGAATTTATCAAGGATTGCTCCTTTAAATATTTATCAACACTTCATGCATAATAAATGGTGTTATAAGGGTGATATAATATATATACTTGCATCATTTGTGGTGTTAAATTATGACGAGTTTCTCCTATAGATCTGGTTTCCCTCAAATAGCTCTTGCTATAACGGAAATGGCAGAAAACATTAGAAAATTAATAAAAATAACTGTTGGTCAGATCAATGACAAGTCTGCTCTAAACACCCTAACTACACTGTAATAAAATGACAATACTGCCTTTTGTATTATGATATCTACGTTTGCAACACGTGGACATCAGATATTCCCTCTTTGTAATGGACCTTTAAATATCTGGTCAAATTCGTTCCGTGGCATATACGAACGTGTTATAATTTCCTAAACAAAATCATAATTTGAGCGTGATACATGGGTGTGAATGGACAGCGGCCATAACATACCTGGTCAGCGTGGTCCACAGGATTCGATGTCGGTTCCACTGAATTTCAAAAGAATCTAACTGCTCTTGTGAGGAGAAAATCATTAAAGCTTAGTATTAAAACACTGTGCAAATGTTAACCTTGTTAACCTTTGAGCACTAACTTATTTCTCCTACAGCTTGAATAATTATACTGTCTATATAAACCAGTGCTGGAATGTAACTCAGTACATTTACTAAAGTACTGTACTTACAATGTTGAGGTATTAGTACTTTACTATTTCCATTTTCAGCTACTTCCTCTGCACTTTTTTTCAGGGGGAAATGTACTTTTTACTTCACTGCATTTATTCAACAGCTGCAGTAACTAGTTACTCTGCAGATTAAGGTTTTAAATAATTAACATTACATCATTTGATAAAATATGATGCATTTTTATTGAATAAATTACAAAACAGTACATAAAGTAATTATAATTAGCTCCACAAGGCCCACTTACAACATTAAAAACCGCTAACAGGTTCAAAAAGTACAGATTACAGTATATTGATCCTTGGCACAACATTGGCATATCAACATATTTGGATATTTGGAAATCAACAAATATCTAGCAACATCTATTCCACCAGGAAAAGTGTGCAAAAGGAGCATCATTGAAATGTTATGACAGAGTGTCAGTGGCTTTAAACGTTCTATGAGAAGGACCTTCCACCCCAGGGTCCATTTACGTTGTTAGTAACTAGGTTGTCTGCCTTTGGACAACCATGGGATCGTGTGAGGAGACGTGTGATTGTTTTTGCACACAGCGTGTGCTTTTTACACATATGTGGAAAAATGCTCCCAGTTCCTTAATTAAAACTCAACGTGCCTTGTTGGTGGCAATGCATGCTGGTCTACTGAGCCTTCTCCAGGTAGATACACTGATACTGCCTTACCTACCACTGACCCCATTTTGTCATTTTCAGATGGATTTTCCCTTTACCCCGCATGATGAGTTTTATCCATGGGAAATACAGAATGTGACAACCCCAGATCTGTGGCTAAAGTGACCATGACGACATAAATGCAACAATTCATAACATGATGGGAGTAAAATCTCTGGTCATGCACAGACACCGGCTCTTTCGGACCCGTCTTTTCTGGCCTGAACACTAAACTCTGAGTAAACTAGTCCAAACTTCCAAGATGTGTATCCCAGCTTGACAGCCTCACTGTTGCACCTGACTGTTACTTATGCAACTAGGCATCTCCCCTTAATACAGCAAGCCTCATCTAAAGCTTCTTCCCACTGAAGAGGGAACTCGGAAAGTAAACAAAGCCGGCTGATAGATCTTACGCAAGACATGTCTCTGTGAGTTGCTGGAAGAAAAGTCATTTTCAAACTCCCTATCCATTTGTGCCAGCCTATTGTTTTTGGGGTTTGTTTGTTTTCTCTGTCAGTCTTGGGAAGGAATATCTTTGCATTTTCACAGGATGTATCTGCCTGTTTTGAAAAGATAAATCACTTCCTCAGTGAAGCACTGGTTGAAGTTTGGGTGACAAAAGCACAAGCTGCATCAATAATGATATAACCAAAAAAAAAACAAAAAAAAAAACTATGCTGCACCTGTAACCTCTACTAAGTTTCATATATTTTTCACCTTGTCATTTCCTGCGGGTGAGGACTACTGGCTCTGATGAACCCTGAACTTTCCCATAGTGCCACCAGCAGGTGACAGTTTTCACTTATCCTGAGAAATATCTCAGCATTTTCCAGATGCCGTTTGTGCTGATCGGCAAATGTTAGCACGCTAGCATGCTAAACTTGGATGGAGAACATGGTAGACAATATACCTGACAATGTACCGGCATGTTAGCACTGTCAGTGAGAGGATCTTAGCATGCTGACGTTAGCATTTAGCTAAAGCTACAGCCTCATAGTACCGCTAGCATGGATGCAGACTCTGTTCTTGTTCACTGATTGTGAAAGTGTATTTGGAAAATTATTTCACCCGCTCTTTAGAATTGTAAAAACAGAAATAGAATTTTTTAATTCTTCTTTGAAAACTCCTCACTCTTCCTCTTTTTCTTACACTTCCTTTAATAATTTATTTATGTCCCATTTTCCACTTGTTTTCCACTATCAAAAAGATGAAAGATCAGCTGTTTTTCCTCACATTTTTAATTTTTTCTCTTTCAGCTCAATTTTGTCTATTACAGCCTTCCTCTGGTAGGGCACTGACATACTGACAAGACACAGGGATTTTTTCTCAGCTGGTTAAACCTCCACTATTCTCCATGATTAATAAAGGCTGATACACACTGTCTCTGTTATCTGGTAGTGGTGACAAGCTTGTTTTCAGATGTTTATGGAGGTGTCTGCATGGCGCTAACATCCCTTTCAAACATCTAATGGACTGCGTTAGGTGTATGTAACATTTTCTCCACTCCATTTGTATGAAGAAAAATGAATGCTATCTAACACTACACCATGGCAGGCTCACAAAAGCATTGTTAAATACTGGACTGTTAGACTGATGTTTGATTGCGTTACTGGCTTAACTTAGAAATGATATTGTGGCAAGTTACTTCATGCCGGTGTCAACAACAAATCTCTCAATGCATGCGTTTTCACGAACATTTAATTTTCCTTTGAAGTATTGCTACTGAAGTGGCACAGCACTTCTACAGCAATACTAATCAGTTGTCCACATAACTCTCCGGGGTACTGTATAACTAGGCTAAAATAACCTGGACTTTTTGTTCATTAAGCTTAAACAGAGATAACGTGATCAGGTTTAATCCAAACCTGATTTGAATAATCAAGACAGCTTCACGTGTATGATTTCAAACCACAGACCTGAGATGTAAAACTGTTAGAATCACATAGATTTTTACAGCGACAGAGCGGCACATATTATACATTGTATAAAGATCAAAAGTATAATAAGCTAAAAAAAATCCAAAATCCAGCTGTGATTAATACATAATTAGATCAGTTATTAAAATCAAGGGTTGCAGAAGTCTGGCACGTCTTTTTCCTTCCACAAGTATTGTTACAGTTTCAGTTGTAAGATTAAGTAACATTAAAACAATTTTGACATATTATGAACAATTTTTTGTGGCAAGATAGTTTGCATTCCCTAGAAACTAGAATAATGTTTCAATGGTGGAAACACTGTTAAATTTCTTGAATCTTATTAAGCCTACAAGTAAACTGAGGCTAGTTAAATGTAGAGGTGTTACATTTAAAGAAAAAGTGGCTACTGCCCTGATCTAAAATTGTATTCATGTGCTATATTATAATAGGCCCTTTTAACTGAAGACATTTTGTCATGTCACAGCAGGAAAAGCACAGGTGTAAATAATGAATGAGGGCTGGATTCCATTCAGCTGTCATATCACTGTATTGACATCAAGTACTGACGGGGCGGACAAAGTGTTGTGTTCCAGAGCGGTCGGAACCTGGAAACCAGCCTGGGGTTAAGATACCCTTAAAGGAATCGTTTTTGGGAAACGCACGGTATTTGCTCTCTTGCTGGTAGCTACATTCAGAGCCCAGTACCACTCACGTGTCGGTCCGTGAAGCACGGAGTCGATTAGCTTAGCTTAGCAAAAACACTGAATGCAGGGTGAAACAACAAAGCCTGGCTCTGTCCAAAGGAAATAAAATCCACCTAAAAGCACCTGTTAAGCTTAATATGAAACATAAGATGTGCTCTTTTCTTTGTTTCTTTAATGAAGACTAATTAACCCTAATTAACACATTATATCTCATTTGTCTGGATTCAACAAACAAGACTAAGGAGACATAATATATTACTTACCTTGGTTTTTTTTTTGTTTTAGCTTTGAACACAGCAAGGCTAGCTCTTTTCCCCTGCTTCCAGTCTTGATGCTAAGCTAAGCTAACTGGCTGCTGGCTGTAGCTTTATATTTAGTGTACTGTGGTAAGAGCAGTATCAGTCTTCTCGTGAGATTCTTGGCAAGAAAGCAAATAAGCGTATTTCCCAGAATCTAACACTTCTCCTTTAATGCACTGAAAGAAGCCCGCTAGATAGCAGGTTACTTTCAGGGCGCCAGCTTCCATCATATTAGATACTGTCTTTCCATTGACGCTTCTGTCTCCAACAGAGGCTTTTTCTGTAAACCCTGTTCTCAAAGTGTGAAAACCAAGGTTTCCGTGAATTTCACTTCATCAGATCCAGTCAGCCTGCTAGTCCCTGTTTCCACAGTACTTCCCTGCTTCTTGGATCAGAGCCCAGACAACAATTCAGATTTTGAAAAGAAAATACTAAGTATAACAGCTGAATTAGGATCCTGTGTCCAACATATACTCACATGTAAACAATGTATTTGTAATGTATTTGCATTGTAATTGAGCTCAGACGCCTGCCTTCCCGACCTCCACCTCTCAGTAGAAGACAAATCCTTGATTGTAACAGTACTTTTAAAACAGTGAGTACTGTCAAGTGCAATATTTCAGTCACAACTGAGAAGTAAATCAAGTATCGTACTCCACGGGCACCGCCTCTGACTGCATACTTGCTTTCAGTTCCTGGAGGATGTCAGCGCCGCTGCTCCAGGCAAGCACTCTGGCTCTCAGAGAGGTTTCATCTTCCTGACCGTCCAGTTTGGCTAGCAGTTTCTCCAGGGTGTACCCCCTCCTGGGCATCACAACGTCACGCCCTCTCAGACAGGAAGTAGGGCAGAGATCATTCCCACCGTCTCCCACGTAAAATATACGCTCATACTCCACTCCTCCATTAGCCTGCTCGGACAGGTAAAGCTCCAGGACTTTTTTCTTACAGAGGTTGATGGGGCATCGACCGCACTCATGAGAGTGGTGGCACTGGACCTCCATGTAGCCGAGCTCATTGAATTTAGCCGGGTTGGTGAAAACCTGGTCGACAGCTGCCTGGAGCCCGGCTGCATGGAGGATCCAGCCTATGAACATGGTGTTGGAGTCAGAGATGACTATGCAGTCAATGGTGCTTTTATTCTGGGATATGAACGTCAGCAAGTCTGTCATTCCAGCTGTGAAGGGTATGGTCTCCATCACCCTTCGGACCCTGTCGGGGCTGACCTCCTGGTCTCCTGGACGGACAGAAATAAGCAGGTTGCTAGTAAAGCGATGCAATATTAATGTCCAAATATTTTGTGCAGCGCTACGCATGCATGAATGAACGTTTGTCCCTACAACTAAGTCTCACCTATGTAGTTCATCACTCTGCCCATGAACTCGGTCCAGTGTCCTTTTCTGTAGGAATGCTTCACAGAGTCCGGAAGGCTCTGATCTGGAAGGCATCTGAAAGCACAGAAAACAAAAGATCCGCTGTGGAGAAAGCGGCAATGTTGCTTGTGATCTAAATATCGAAAACCACGTTGCATCTGTGGTTCTATACTGCATGGTGAACCTGTCCGTGTGGTATTTTGGTCTCCCACTATAGGACAGTCTTGTAGCAGTACTCAGAAAGATTTTTATACATTTTGCAGCATCAAAACTCTATAACTTACTTACAGTAAGTAAGGTATGGGATTTTACAGTGACTACTTATTGATTCAATCAATACATTATTTACCTGACCACCCAAGTATCACTGTTCTCATCGACCACAGTGTGGTCAAAATCAAACACCATCAGAGTCTTCATATTTCACCTGGAAAAGGACATAACTGTTAACTACAAACTAAAAACTCACTACATACTTTCGCTATTATTCTGGTTAGATAAAGTTGTATTGCGCATGCTTGCCCAGTCCAACGGCGACATTAGGGCTGGGTTCGAATATAAAATTGTCGACTTGTATAATCCGTTTATTGCGGTCCGTAATAAAACGTAATAAACCGTGACCGACTCCATTAAGCTACACCAACCAACTCTGTCATTTCAATAAATCACTTTGCTTTATATGCCGATTGTATCACAACACCCCAATTAATCCTGAAATGATTTGAGTTACCTTATAGTCCCTATAAAGTTTAAGTTTAAAGTCAATATGTTTTAAATTACAGATTTTTTCTATGGAGTCTAGTGCATCCTCCTCTCCTTACAAGTAAACGGCCTAGCAGACCGGCTAATCCTTACATTCAAATTTTTCTCCAACAATTCAGATCCGGCCCAAGAAGAATAGCAGGCATCACAGTGAAGTCGGCACTCTTGCTAAACCCCAGGTTAAGAGAGACATAAAATGCATGACATTGTGGGAAGCGGTGCTCGACGGCCAACTGACCTCAGCCTGCGTGACATGAATCCAACGCTCTTTCTTCCTCCTCGTCTTGTCGTGTTATGCGATGTGCAACAATTGTCGACTCGTTACCGCCACCCGCTGGTGAAGTGTCGGTTTTCAGAATGTTGCTTTTATAGCAACTATTATAATACTAACCATTATTATTATTATTATTATTGCAGCGGTCGCTCCTGTAGTGTCCCATTTAAACATGTCATGTCATAATATTGCCAAATTTTAATGCTGCTGTATATTTAGTCATTATATCCGACAAAAGCACCGAGTGTGCAGCAAGTCCCATTTATGACCAGCGAAAATCTACTACCGAGTGTCCACGTTGAACCAGAGCACACTGAAGGCATCATTCCGCCATTTGACCGCTGGGTGGCAGCAACACACAACTTGAACTACACAGAGGCGATCGGAAAAGAAGAAAACCTTTACGGTTTAGTTCCTGGTTGCATAAAGTGGAGAACCACTCACTGTCCAGAGTGTTGTCTTCGTCGCCTGTAAGCCAGCGGTTGCTTTATTTCGGCCAATATGTTCAAAGGGTTGGGGACGTGGTTGGGTTTGGAGAACCCGACGTACACGACGACGTCAGATGACAAAGAAAGCCCGAGCGTGCAGCAGGAAGAAAAGGTGGTAGAAGCGCAAAACGAGGTAAACAAACAGCAGCCAGCTGACCAGGATGTGGAACCAGAGGCGAACCTGGAAAACTCGGAGCAGAGCAAAGGACTGGGCGGTGAGAAGGAACTCTTTTCCCATATAACTGCCCTTGCTGTTTTTGCGAAGTGGTTTTATCTAACGTCAAGCTAGGTAATCAGCACATTTGCTCCTCAGTGGCTTGAAGATCTGGTTGCCCTCAGCATGATGTATGTCCTCATGTCTCTGTTAACTCCTCAGTTAAGACAGACACAACACCGTAGAAAGTAGCTTTTATTTGTGTTTTGTTTTCAATAACGGATGCTGCCGTTAACCACACTATCCCCTCCTCTCCCTTCCTCCATCTGAAGGCTACATCTTCAGTTTTGCCTCCAGCGCCACCAAGAAGATTTCTGAGTCGGTGGTCGAGACAGCTCAGACCATCAAGAAGACTGTGGAAGAAGGCAAAATCGACGGCATCATAGACAAGGCCTGTTGCTCTTTTGCCTTGTTTGACAAGTTCGGCAGCCCTTGGAAGGCAACTCTGGGTTCATATGTGGATTTGCAGAGGTTCTGCTTGTTGTCGTCACGGGCAGCAATGTGCTCAACACGACACAACGTTATCATGACAGTATTCCACTAGAAATGTTGTCCCCTAGACCCTTATACCAAATAATAAGTCATTTTCTCCATTTAAAGTAGTCCTCTCTGTGTAATGTGTGGGTGTGTGTTACACTTGTGTATTTGCAGACTTTTCTAGGAGACTTTCAAAAGGAGCAAGAGAAGTTTGTCCAAGAGAAGAAAGCAAAAAAATCAGGTAAAATCAGAAGGGAACAAATCTTGTTTACAATAAATAGCCAGTTAATGACGAGAAATCTCTCTGAAATGGAAACTGCACAGTCCTAAGCACAGTCAGACTCTATGGAAAGGGACTATATGGCAAAGACAGCTCTGAAAACCAGTAGGATTCTAGTCATATAACATATAGAGTATGCAATGAACACTTACACATGCATGTGCAGCATATACACAGGAATAACTTCCTGCAACCGGCACAAAGATACAGACATAAGAACAAAAACCGTGACCCTCGAAGGTGCTCGTTACGTTATTTTATGAGAGTGTCCGGACCGAAAATTCACTGAGCCCACTAAGTTGTTTTCTAATTGCACTGTCCATAACTGTTCGGGAGCTGCCAGTGCCAGTTGGTGAACTGAGTATCAAAATCCAGAAATCTCTGGCCAAGGAATTTTTTTTTTTTAATTGGCGGTGGTGATTTAAAAACCCTCCTAATTTCCTGCAAGCATAAATGGCCATTTTTTAAAACACAATTAAATCAGTCAACTAAACTTTTTTTTTTTTAGCACAGGTCAGTGCAATTCAAAGTGCTTTACGTGGGACTGACAAACTGATAAGTTCAAGACAGGACAGATATAAATAGTACAACAGTTGAAGCCTAGTGCATGTTATGAATAGAAATGATAACAGTCAAATAATAATAATAAAAATGGAATTAAATGCTTTTATAAAATTAAATGTTGAACCACACTGAAAGTAGAAATGTAAGGCACATTATCATCTGCTCCGCATGTTGGCTGTCTATAAAATATTGAATGGTCACAACACTTAGATGTATCGAATTGAGGTGTGAGTTGCACCTTTTAAAATGTCAAAAATAATTCAAATTGCTATTTTCCAAGACCACATTGATAGAAAACGTGTTAATCATCATTTCTACATTCTGTCAGTGAGGAGGGGTGGACTCACTGCAGTATCTTGATATTATCAGCTCATATTACTTGTTAGCCAAGCACCTTCTGTTGCTGCAGATCCAGGTGTGTACAGTATACGTGTGTATCTGAGAGATAAGACCAGTGACTGAGCGATGGAACACCTCTCTGAAGTGTTCAGTTCTGTCTGATGGTCTCGGGTACTTTCTGTCGAAGGGAATTTTCGCAGCACGTGACGCGCCGATGTTTGTTTGTGTCCAGGAGCAGCAGTGCCTCCCTGGGTTGGCTACAATGAGGAGGAGACAATCCAGCAACAGATCCTTGCCCTGTCAGCTGTAAGCAAAGACATAACCCTAACTTTATGAATGTGTGAACATGTCTTCGTTCAATACATACTTCTGATTATCGCCTGAATAATTAGCCCTTTTAGTAGAAACTGAGCTCTCTGGCTGCTGGTTCTAGGACAAGAGGAACTTCATGCGGGACCCTCCCGCGGGTGTTCAGTTCCACTTCGACATGGAGCAGATGTATCCTCTGGCCGCAGTGATGCTGGAGGAAGACCAACTCCTTAACCGCATGCGTTTCGACCTGGTTCCCAAACAGTCTGTAGTCTTCCAGCATTGTCTGTCTGTGTGTGTGCGTGTGTGTGTGTGTGTGTGTGTGTGTGCGCGTGCGTGTGTGTGTGTGTACATTTTACATTATATGCCTGTGCCTGCACGTGTGCTGACAGGACACAGTTACTTTAACCTGTGGAATCCTCATTAAAATGCGACATTACAGTGATAGTGACAGGACGTTACAGAATGGATGGTGACGTGTTTGCGTTTTGACAGTGTGAGGGAGGAGGTGTTCTGGAGGAATTATTTCTACCGGGTGTCTCTGATCAAGCAGTCAGCTCAGCTCACGGCGCTGGCGGCCCAGCAGCAGCAGAGGGACGGCGAGGACAGAGGGGCCGGTGTTTCACCTGAGGACGTCGTGCTAACAGGTCAGACTCCCATCTGTGCTTTAACAACAGCAGAGGCGCCTTGCACGGTCATTTCACCTGTTACATCAACAGGGGCCACTGCATTTGCTTGTTTTCTTTTGTAACTATATATGCACCTCAACAAGGGTTGAAGATATCAAATATGCTATGCTATAAAAATATCAGACAGTAACACTGGCGAACAACCTAAATGAATAAGGTTTTATTTTTAGATTCCATCCCCCACCTATTTTTTCATTTGCACGTTACCATATCAATTATGACTTGTCTAGGAAAAACCTGTGTACACCTGGTCTGAAGTGCTCACGCATGCGCTCATTCTCACCACACGTTTCCTTTATGAATGCCAATTAATACGTGGGAAATGGTGTGTGCATTATTTTTGTGCACACACATCCTTTTTACATCTGGCCCCAGGTGTATTCTCTTTATGCTCTTAAATTATGTAAAAATGGGCAAGTATTTGTAAAGCATTATGGTTGTGTTTGTCTTTTTGGATTTATCATCACAAACCACAGACATGGCTGTGGTTTTACGGGAAAGCACATTGTGATTTGCATATGTAAAACTAACAGCGCTGTATTATGTCTTTATAGACAATGTCAGACCAAAAACTCCTCCAGTTTCCATCGGCGACATACAGAAGGTGAGACCGTGTGGGTGTGTTGCATATCTTGATATTTTCCAACACCATTCTAAAATGTAAGGAAGAGTCGCACAGCGAATTGCTTTTTCAGTCCTGTCTGCGTCATTGCCAGCCACCTCAGGAAGAAGAGGAGGAGATGTCTACAAGTCCCGGAGTGTCAGAGTTTGTGAGCGATGCTTTCGACTCGACGGCCATCAACCAGGAGGACCTGAGAAAAGAGATGGAGCAGCTGGTGCTGGATAAGAAGGAGAGCATCCCCTCTCCTGATGGTTAGTTTTAGAAGAGATTCTTTTGATTCTTCGGCTGAATGTTGGTACTCACGTCACGCAAGCTACAAGTATTTACTGTACCCATTCAGCCAATTTGGATTTTGGATTCTGTGAGTGTATTGTTTATTATTAAATTGCGGGGAAAATAATCATCTCGCTCATAACTTTTCCTTTCGTCCAGATGAGGCAGCAGACTGGGAGAAGGAGCTGCAGCAAGAGCTTCAGGAGTACGAGGTGGTGACAGAGTCAGACAACAAGGACGACCAGTGGGATCAAGAGATTGAGAAGATGCTCCAGGCTGATGACAGCTAGACAACTACCATGTGTCTGTCCCCTGTAAAGGCAGGGATCTGGCCTAGAATGGATGAATAGTGACCGGTGATGCACAGGGGGATGAACTTCCACATCCTCGGCCCCACCCAACTGTGATTACTGTCTTGTAAACATTCTCCTGTACCTGATGAAGGTGTAGATCCTGTTAGAGCAAGGGTGTGTCACTTCTGCTGGAAGAAGTGGTTATGTTCAGGCATATTAGTGAAGTACTACTTCAGTGCTCCCTCCTGAATTAGTTTTATCTACTCAGTTTCCCTTCTCTTTTCTCTTTTTGATGAGAAAAGCTGCTAGAGGGCGCTCCAGTACAAGTAAGATTGGATTTGACAATGGAGAGGGCTTGTTTGAAATCACAGATCTGCATCAAATTTTATCTTTGTTTCCACTGCTGCTTTGTAGTTGGTTGTAAAGTGAAGTCTTAGTATAGTTATAGTACAGTAAAGTCAAATGTAAAGTTACATTTATGTAAATAAAGAGGATTCTAACATTATACTCAACTTCCAAGTTGCGTTAACCTGTCATTACATCTGCTTGTCAGTTGACACTTTGTAACGAATTTTGACAAACTCCTGTCCGCATGTCTTCTTCACTTTATTTTCACTGCAACTGAAATACTGTATATTTTCTGTTTTATCAATCATCCTCCAATAAATATTTATCTTATAATGGACAGTATACATCATGTTTGGACATCATGGTGGACATAAGGCCCAGGGGAACTAGGTTTTAGAATATTAGGAAAAAAAGCATTTGAACATTTGCTACAAAGCCAAAGCCCAGGGTATAAATACAGTGAATGTATGCAGTGGGGTCCAAAAGTCTGAGACCACTGTCCCATTCGGTTGAATAGCAAATAAGCTTATTTGCTTCCTTGCCGAGTTAGATGAGATCATCAAAGCCAATGTCATATCTGTTCGTGAAATATAAGGTTACTACAGAGTCAGCAGCAGCAGCAGGTTAGCCTAACTTAGCATCATGACTGGAAGCGGGGAAACAGTTAGCCTAGCTATGTCCAAATGTCTGATTCAGATCCATGTCTCTTTCAAGTCATGTGAATTTATTTCCTGGGACATTCTGATGTCTTAGAGGTCCAAGACCTTGACTGTGTAATCGCAACGGCCTGGCTGGGGACTTTTCGGTGCAATTTTTTTCTCTTTCTCTTTAGCCACAGCGCTGCCGCCTTAAGACTGAGAAGTAGCACTGTGTTCAACGCTTTCAGTTGCATGATCATTCCAGGAAAAGACCATATCCGTTCAAATTCGGAACTGAATCAATGTTCTCTGTGAGAACGAAATGTAATATATGGTTTCCATCTAGCCAAATGTGAGGTGTAAAGGGGGCCGTTTGCGGAGAAGAAAGTCATTCAAGCGAGTGAGTAAGTGCGGAATGATGGAAGAGCAGCCTGGATGTTTTGGTAGTAGAAAGGCTGTAATCATGTTGAATGAGACAAAAACATAGCTCTGCTTGTGCCAACCAGACAGCCAGACTTGTCTCTGCATGTTCCTTACGTTTCTGTAGGAGAGTGGTGGAAACAGATGGTACTCTTGTCTGGAGAGCCAATGCTGCTCCCACCACAATAAAGATACTACACTGAATTGGAGAATAAACCCTCATTTGCAAGTGGCAATCAATACAAGGATCAATGTGCTAATGCCTGCTGTGTTTTTCTTTCTTCTTCTTGGGATTCAGGTGTGTGCCCAGGCATATAATGTAGAAAACGGACAGCTTAATGAATGGACTAATTCTCAATGCTGCACGGTGTCTTCTCTCTTTGTTCTGTCTCTTTTTCTCATATACGCACATGTCACTCCCATCACAGCCAGGGTCCACCAGCTGGTCTCCAGCAGGACACACAGTTTGTTGCCAGGGTGACAAAGCCCGGCAGACGAGGACTCATGTGTGTGGCTTATCGCTTGTGTGTGATGCTGGTTTAACAGTCTTTTAATTTTGCATAGAGGCGGGCCTGTGTGTATGTGCTCCCGTGCGCGCGCGGTGTGTGAGTCTGTCTAGCCCGCATAGCCTGCAGATTTCCTTGTCTGTATATCAGACAAAGGCGCAGAATAAACAGAGATGAGAGATAACCATGCTGAGAGGTTGTCTGAAATACTTAAACACATCACAGATCATGTGGTTCATGTTGGGCATGTACTATGCCGCTGGGTACAGATCCTCCGAATCATTTTATTTAATTTTTTTTGCTAATTTCTAGTATTTTACGACAACGGCCAATAAAGCATTTTCTGTAGCCTGCATCGATACAAAAGGGAGGGAGTGTTCCTGAAATGGAGGAGCTTTAAAGGAAAGCAAGGGGGAAATACAGGGAGGAGAGAACAATGAGAAGAGTGAACAAGGGATGAGTTGAAGAGGCTGAAAGGTTGCAGGCTGCTCACACTGCCTGCCACTCACACCACCTACTACTCATACCACGACTTCATTTCAAATCTATTGTTACCAGCAGCCCCGAAAACTGTGTAGAGGGGAATTTCATCATATTTGGGTACACAGCATTCAGCTACAGCTAAATTAAAACCCGTAGCTGGTTTTAATGTCGTGGTATGTACACTCTATACACACTACATACCACACACACACACACACACACACACACACACACACACACATATAGACAATACATAAAACTATTACTGCTGTAAACTGCTTTAATCTAAAAGGTTACTGTCCTTCTTTGCATTTCTGCCAGAGGGTGAAAAGAGACTTGTACCAAACCTTGGACAAACATAATAGCTCTAGAAGCCAAGAGAGGCCATAGTAATTTCAACTTCATGAGCATCTGAATGCCTCCTACCAACTACTGAATACAGAATGATGACACTGAAATGTATAGAACTGAAACTGTTTTACTTTGAAAACCATCTATCTGAAACAATGAGATCTGAATTCCTCCGTCTGAAATTTCCACAGACGGTAATTTCAAGTTTTGATTTCATTTCAATTTTGTAATTTTTTTTCCAGGTCCAAAAATTCAGACCAAAAATGTCTTGCAGAGCAGTGTCCAGGATTTTCTGTCTCTCAGACTGACTGACCTGATGAAACAGAGGTCTGATTGATTCCATTTAGGGTTCGTCTGCATATCAGTCTGGAAGTTCAGGTCTGATTTGCTCATATTGAATTTTTATGTCTGAATTTTACTAGTTCCATTTAAGCAACTAGATCCTGAAGGAAATGCCTGGCTCTTTAGGTGATGAATGTCCCACTATGGTAGCTAACCTAGCTGTTTGGTGCTGAGCAGGTAGCGTACAGTCATTTCGGTCAGAGCTTCCCTGCAAACAGCTGTCTGTTGTGGCTGAAAACCATGCGGACTCGAACAGTGAGAGCGAACCAAAGTGTGAAGTGAAGTGAAGTCACCGATGTTATGAGGCTCTGTAAAGTTCAGGGGGACTGTCTGTGAGTCTGGTGATAATTATCTGTGATGATTCTCGACTGGTGACTAAGTACATATACAGGTGGCCCGGGTTATAATCAATATTTTTTACTTTGCAGAACTTGAAAGTACTAGAAATTTCACAGAGGGAGATTTAAACCACAAAAAAAATCATAATTATTTGTATTTAAGGTTCAACATTAAGTATTGGTGATTAAATTTCAGAATTGGACACTCAGTTGCTCGGAAGATTCAAACCCTTATGGCCTTTCTTTGCTTTCATGAGCTTAGAACTTCGTTTGGAAACTGGGCAAGATGGTCTGACATCCTGAGCCCCTCTCATGTGCTACACTTGGTAAACTACACTTTAACATTAGTTGGCTCCTTCTAAAGCGAGCCACTAGGGCACCCAGAGACACCCAAGGGGCCCCACCGAGGAATCTGGTAAACTGAAGTTCTTTCTTTCTTTTTTTGTGTGTGGACTTCAGGGGTTCTTTTAATGAGTTATTTCCACCCAAATATAAAGGAGCTCTTCTTCTGCAGTTATATTGAGGCTTAGAGCTGGTTTAGATATACTGCATAATGTACCTAGTGTATTTATTAATCCTCCATCAAGCCTAAAAGTGCTTTATGTAAGCATAGATTATGTCTATTATTTTACTGTAAATTGTTTTTTGGGGGTTCTTTTTGCATATTTTTTAATGAACTAATTTTCTACAGGCTTTTCATACAATTACTAATATCTGTATTCCTTTATATGAATGATTAGAAGCACTTAGCCTAGGCGTGTCACATTTTGGTGTTTTTAATAAGTAAGCTTACAACTGGTCCCTCAGGGTTTTACATACCACAGTAACTTTTAGACTGACTTTCGACATTAAAACACAAACACCCAATAAAAGCAAAATGATCATAAATACAGATGGGAAATAACCTAAATTAAGCTGTACTAGCACTTTAGACTGATGTAAATGGTTGCACTTGAACACAAAACTCTAAGGTATGGATGGCTGAACTCCAGACAGGTGTAGAGCTGATTTAAACCCCTGTAAAACGGTTGTTTTGTTCGGGAATGCTGGCCTTTCATTTTTGTGACAGTGCTGTAAAGTCATTTAAACCATACTGGATGTAGCCCAATAAGGCTCTGAGACCAATGTTGCTGAATTTAACAAGAAAGGGGCTCCTAGGAGTGTCTTAATCTATGAAAACACGGGCATATGTATTTGAAAATGTCCTCAGTGAGACTGAAATTGAGATATTTTGGGGATTTTGAGTTTGGGTTTGAAGATTTGAGAACATTACACTTGGGTTAAGGTGAGCGTATGGGTTAAGGTCGACGTTCACATGCAGAAATAGGGAAAGAATACAATACAAAGTCTTGCATTTGGTAAAATGCATCATGTTTTTTCAGTGTAGGTCCTTATAGGTGCAGTTATACCAACACGTTTATTATTGTTAATACCTTGGGTGTTGGGTAGTGTCTTATTCTAAGGAGTTTGGTGTTTCCCCTTATACTGCACTTTGTTTGCACAGTTACACCGAAAACAGTCATTGACAGACGCAAGCCCTCATTATCAACATAATGATTGTCAAAGATTCTTTTTTAACCATATTTGGAGCTTTTGACAGGAGCTGGCATTACACACTCAGGGGGCCCCATACAAGTATAGGACATTGTTTGCTGCTGACAAGTGTTCACAGACAATTTCTGGTCTGCTGCACCTTGTCATGTTAACACCAAGCCTAATAGTTAATCTATTAAGGATTAACCCCAGTCACCAACAGTCTGCTATGGTTTTTATATGGAGATGGACGATAAGATAGCTAACCTGTGTAGGCTTGTGTTTGTCTGCTGACTTCCACTCCGTTTTCAGAGTACTGCTTTTTGTGTGTTTTTTTTTTTCTTCCTCTCTGTTCGCTGTCTCTCATCTTGTCATCAGCCCTTTTTTTTCACTCTCACTCTCTCTCTGTCACTCACCCTCACAGCAGATCTTTTGGGCCACAAATTGTCACTTTTGTCTGTGACAGTGTGTGTGTGTGTGTGTGTGTGTGTGTGTGCGCGTGTGTGTGCGCATGTGATTCCAAGCACACCTGTCATCACCGAGACAGTTGGACCTTTATTACTTTACTCAAGCCCACGCAGTTCAACTGAAAAATCCTGCTCCAGACAAGAACAGACTCTCTCACACACACACACACACAAACCCACACACACAAACACTCATTTAAACAGTTGAACAGAGGAGAGTACGCAGGTGTTCAATCTACCCCCCCGACTCTTTGGTTTTTTTTTTTCTCTAGACAAACGTCTAAATTCAAGAGTTTAAGGCTGAGTGTTTAAGTTGAAAATGAAATGTGCCACTGACTTCAGATAATGCTGTGGGTATAAACATTAACCTACTTTATCACCTGCATTCTCAGGTGCTTCACGGATATTTTTGTGCACAGCAAAATACAAAGGCATGTAAAAGTCCAGTTTATTCAAACTATATTTACTGGGAAAATTTCCTTAGCATGGAAAAACCACATGCTAAACCTAAAACTAACCAAAGGAAAACAAGAACACTTATTTGGATTAAGTACAAACACAATACAGTGTACACAAAGAGCTTCTGCACATGTACTAACTTGCATGTGCAAAGGTCGTGCAATAAGGTTCCTACCTTCAGTGGCTTCAGTGTTTGCGTTACTGTGTTCATTGTTTGTTGTAGCTGTTCGTCTAAATATGACATTGAGGCTTGACTTTAGTCTTTTGCCATTTGTGCTCGGCTTTGCGGCTGCCTAATTAAAAGCCTTTTACGGATCGTGTGCTTGGCACAAGGGGCTTTATGTTTCCCGGAAGCAGTTTTTTTTCCCCCCCTTTTTTTGCCACTAACTTCAAAGCCTCCCGATGATGAAACTGCGGTCTGTAGAAACAGCTGAAACCTGTATGCGTGCCACCTGACTGTGGCACCGAAGTCGTGCAGTTCCCACACCGTCTGGCCTGCTGACATCAATGTCGCGCAAAAACTCAAATGAATACAAGCTAAATTATGCACCGGGGTCACTGTTAAAGCTTTTGGAGATAACCAGGTCAACGTGTGCCTCTACGGATAGACCAGGAGATAGGCTGACAAGGCCCCCAAAGTGTCCAGGCACTTAAGGAATACTTATTTGAGAACTTATGCAATTTCCTGAATTGAACTCTAAAGTAGCCCGAGGTCTGAACAGAGCAAGTCTTACCGCAATGAATAATATGAATCTAATTATACATCTTGGGGGTGTACAGGATGTAATAGCAAAGCCTAAACTAATGGGGGTTACGGGTCAAAAACAATGACATTAAATGGCTATTTCTTCATTAAATAAACACCGAAAGCTATGTAATGCAGAGGTTTGTCAACTTGTTGGATTGAGGGTGGAAAGTGCAATGACTGATTGTGCTCTCTGTTAACCTATGCAGCACCTCCTCTGTGCTCCCAGATCCAGTGAACACAGTCGCCCCGGTCCCGCTTCCCGTTTGACGCCTGGCACCAGTCCACTAAAACTACACGAAACCACGGAGTAAAACTGCAACTTAACTTCCTTTAACCGGCCATATAATATGGCTGTTAAAGAATAGCTTACACTTGGGTTAAATAAAGAACTGAGCCTAAGAGCATGCATTCAGGGGCATATATACAAGAAATGAATACCTGATGTATTTCCATTTATTTAAAGGGGAATCATAACAATAATAATGATAATAATAATAATAATAATAGCACAAATAGAGGAGATTTCTACATTCATGATAAAACTTCTTCTGTTGATTGATGTATTGTGAAAGTCCTGACCGGAAACGACGCCCCATTCATTGAAACCGCCTTAACAAGCTCTGTTTCACACCCCGCTCGCGCTGACAGTCGCAGCCCCAACAGAGGCTCTGCGTGGCGGCTGAAGTCGACGCATCGGCTCGGCGCCTTGTTCCTCGGACTTTCCATTTTTTTTTTCTTTAAATCCCCTCCCACCGGTCTGAAGTGCGCCGGAGGCGTCAGAAATGACCTGAAAAGGCAGCAGGTAAACACGAATGAAGTTTACTCCTCTCCCTGGCCAACCGAAGACGGTGTAAGTGAGTCACTGAATCTGGAGGTCCATCCCAGGCTTTGGGCATCCGAAAGTCTGCAGGCAGGAAAACAAGGTAAGCCTGCAGACCCTTGGTCGAAACATCAACGGTATAGTGCTACAGAAATACAGTAGGCTAAATATTGCTATGGGATTCATATGAACGCATCAGGAATGTATTAGTACCTCCATTAGTGAACTCTTTGCACTTTTTAAAAATGATTAGGGTATAACTATTAAACCTGGTTATATGTATACATATATATATATATGTGTATATGTGTGTGTATATGTGTGTGTATATATATGTGTGTGTATGTATATATATATATATATATATATATATATATATATATATATATATATATATATATATGTATATATGTATATATGTATGTGTGTGTGTATGTATATATATGTATATATATATGTATATATGTATGTGTGTGTGTATGTATATATGTATATATATATATGTATATATGTATGTGTGTGTGTATGTATATATGTATATATATATATGTATATATGTATGTGTATATGTATATATGTATGTATATATATATAAGTATATATATATATATGTATATATATATGTATATATATATATATATATATATATATGTGTGTGTGTGTGTTTATATATATATATATATATATATATATATATATATATATATATATATATAGTTCAAATTGTTTCTTTCAGGGAAAAACAACCTCAGTATCCTAAGGAATAGCGTGATAAATAATAAGGTGAACCTAATGCAATGGGTGTGGTTTAAATTACGTATGCAGGCCTACTGTAGATGCCATTTTCCAGGTATGTATTTTTGGCCCCTCCATTGTTGGTGTTAAATTACAATGCCCCTGTAGTAGGAGATGATGTTGGGGTTCATATCGGTGTTGAAAGGCAGACATCAAAGGCAGGTAGCAGGACCTTATAGGTTCCACTTTGCTCTGCTACAGCTGGAGCATGCCGTTTCCTGACTGCCCCTATACTCACAATAAAAAGACCTCACCCAGTTAAAAAAAACTGTCGCAAAAAAAAAAGCCTTGAAAATTAGCAATGTCTTGGTTTAAAACACTTGTAAACTAGGACATGCAGATCAGAGAAGCATCTGATGTTTGAAACTGGAAGTGAAGAAATGAAAAACTAGGAGGATTTTTTTTTTTTTTTTTTTGGAATGCTCGATCCCTTGTGATGCAAATAAGCCTATTGTAGTGGATGTGTGACTCATTGCAGAAACTCCTTCTCTTTTGTGCTGACTTCATTTTTAATAAAGAGGAAAAGAAAGGCTCTGATGGCAAACTGAACCTCGTGACCAACACTTAAGGCCACACTGGGGGTGGCTTTGTCTGTGCATGTCTGTGTCTGTGTTGTTTTATTGATTTATTCATAGCCCCGAAAGAAATATCTGCAGCATTCCACCTGCTCCTCCATTTTTCCTCTCTTAGGACGGCAAGATCCAGATAAAGGAACACATACACACTCACAGAGACATGCACACTTGCATCGCTACGGCGCTATCACAAGGAATGCGAAGTCCAATACAAATGTAGCCTAGGGAGCATTCCACATCAGCCACATTACTTCTAGTCTTCCACTTCAACTTGAAATGCTGTGCAGAATACACCGCAGCTCTTCCCTGCTTCGACAAAGCTCTCCCAGCTGTTATTTTTAGTGTTTGTCGTATCAGGTGAGATGAAAAAGAAGTCTTGTTATTACTAACACTTTCAATTAGATGTCATGATCTCACTTTAAGAGGCTTGCCCCGTAGCTTTTCAGTATATCACTGAAACCTGACATTTTCACACACATGTTGTGTTGTGACTCAGGAAAACAAATCTACATCTCTATACCTAGTTTGGCAGCAGTGCAAGGCATTGTAGCACAGTGCAATCTTCCCACAGCAGCACTTTTTGCAACAAGATAAATGAGAGAGACAAAATAGGTCATCGTGTTACGACATGAGCGCAAGTAGAAGGGTCTTTTTCCTGATCAGTTTTCCTCAGTGTGATTGTGAGTGTTTTACTTTACCTACTTTACCTAACACCATGAATTTGATTCTGAAGGAAAAACTCTAAAGAGCTGGATAATAAACTCAGTAAATCAAAATACTGACATTATGAATCTTCCACCAAGCTAAATTTACTCATGTTACAATTTGAAAACATAGTTTTTTAAAGTGATCTTTAACTTCCGTACCTCGCCTTTCATTTTGCCTGAGTGCTGTGCACGGAGCGAGAACTGTTTGTGTGTCTGTGTGTATGTCTTTTAACCACTGGCTTAAACAGCCTGCGAACCAGCCAGTGATCTTTGACCCTTATTCACGCTCACTGTCTCTTCAGCCTGACAACAAAGAGCAGCTTTTGTTTTCCTGAATTACTCTTCCATGCACATTCTCTGCTGCTTTTAGAGGAGCGAGGTAAATGCAGACTGAAACTTTTCCATGGCAACATCCAAACTTCATTTTCGGTCTACCGTCAACTTTCCTTAGTTGACAGACTTTGTTGTTAGCTGCACCTAAAATGTGCTGTGAAATTATTCCAAGAGAATACTGAGACACAAAAAGTACATTTTATGAAATATACATATAGACAAAACTGACAATGAAATGACAATATTTCATTCAGGTCAGCAGTCAGCAACACAAATGGACAGACCGTTACAGAAAATATGACATTCAGGTACTTAAAAATCTTCGAGAAGGGCAGGAAGTGGTATTTTCTTGTATTTTTCTTGGTACTTTATTGCAGTGAAAACCGGTCCTGTATATCATAGGGTTTGAAATTAAAACCTGAGGTGCAGCTGCAGCTTAAACACCAGATTAGCCTTTTGATAGAGATCACAAACAAGTTTGACAGTTATTTTTTTGTGGTAAAATACAAGGCAGCTCAACCCCATGGCATTATATTAGACGGCAGGTGCCATGGTCGCAGCTCTGGGAGGCTGTACTTATGCACAGCATGGGTTTGAGCTAAAAGCTTGCTGGCATGTGCACAGTGACAGTACTAATACACTGATCACCAGCATGTTAGCATGTTAGCGTGCTAGTGTATGCTAATTGCCACTAAACACAAAAGTAAAGTTTTGTAGGTATTTGGTCATAAACCAAAGAAACAAATTAAAACTTGACAAATGATGGTGCTAGAGTTATTAGCATTTACCATCTGGGCACCATTGAAACCAAATGTCATGGCAGTCGGTCCAATAGTTTTCTCACATTTCACACAAAAAAAAACTAAAATGCTAAACTCATTGTTGTACTGAAGGAAAAGTCACCAAAAGTCATCACCAAAGTCTTGAAGCGCCATCCTCTGAGGACCACGACTGTTGGCAATATTTTAAATAGTTGTTAAGATATTTTGGTCTGGAATAAACCTGGACCTGGACCATTTTTATTATAAAAAAATGCAACACCTCCTGGATCTTTCGATGACGCAGATGAAGAATTCTATCTGTCTGTCACCTTCTTCTGCAGTCTGTGTCACATATGGTTTTGGCTGCCTTGCCAGTGTACATTAGGTACAACAAGACTTTTAAAGATGATTAACATTGGAGAGTGAGTCAGACCCCTTATGTGATACTGAGATGGGAAGACGGGTGAAATTTTACTGGAAAACACAAAGCGACAGACCGGAAGATCAGGGGGTCGGGGGGCCTGTCTTGTTCACACATGCCTGGGTTTTTGGAGGATATGCATGCAGTCACACCTAAACACAAACAGGATCCCGGCTATATCATTCTCTATGTGCGTGGGAGTGATGTGGGCAGGGGAGGAGCACGTTTCAGGATGAGTGTGGTACTGAAAAGTGAGTTTTGTACTATTCTTTGTCTGTGCCGCTCACTCATACATATAAGAGCCGGGAAGTGAAAGAAAACGGGAAAGTCTTGTGCCTGGGTGCCGTGCAGGGACAATAGAGAGGGTGTGCGGGTAGAGAGACTTAGCTTACATGTCATGCCAACATTGAAACATTGTGTAAGAGACGGAGAATATAGAGGTTTGAGCTGAGGAAGAAGAAATAATTGTTCTGTTATCAAACTCTATACACAGGAAATGCCACTTCTTGGTGTTAAATACACGCCCAGTACCCCGTGTTTATGTGGATGTGTGCAGATGTACACAGAAGAGTCTTGTGTTGAGAGTGGGGGCCGTTTTTGCTGTCTCTCAAACCTGTCTAGAGAACTGAGCCTTCTACTGTGTGCTCACACTCGCTAGTTATCTGTGGGTGGGGTGACACTGGTTTACTGTTTCCTTCAGTGTGAGTGGAGGTCGCCTTCATCAATTTCATGTCTATAGTCAGAGAGCTGTAATGAGGGGGGCCAGTGAGTCGCACATCAATGCTGCGTGTGAATTCACCACAGGGCGTCATGCTGAATAGCTGACGAAGAGTCTTGTTGTTGGGTTATGTGTCATCATGTTGACCCAAAAAATGACTGTGTACTGTCTTTTTCTTTCTCTTTCAGTTGTCTCTCAGAAGAATTTGAGACATTGAGACATCTCAGACTAAATGAAATTGCTAGTTTGAAAAAAGCCTAAATCAAATGGTATGCAATTTTAAGACCCCTACAAAAATTGTAACAATATAGTGTTTATTACCAGTAGCTTTTATTACAACATACAGTTAGATTGATGTTGTTGAGTTATGTTGAAGTGCTATGTATTTGTAACAATTCAATAATATTTTAATATTTGTAACAATATTTTGTCAGAGCTTTATATGGAATGGCCAGTCTGGAAAACTGCTTTAACTTAACTCACTGGCCTAGAGAGATTTTAAAATTATCATAAATTTACTGAAAACTAAAGTAAATGCAGAAAAGGCTGTCACGCTTTGTTTGAACAAATTTGAACTAACATATAATTAATTTCAATTGACTCAAACGCAACCTTTGTGTCCTATTCCTAAAATATGTTACGTTCCTAACGTTATTGCAAGGCATTTTACAAAGTCAGGAAACAGTTTGGGTTTTTATCTGTGATTTTCCCAGCTATGCTTCGAATCAAAAATGTCAGAGGAGTTTCCATTCTGCATTAGCAAAGAGAGCAAGAATAGCAAGGGATGTGGTTATATGTGGTTGTAAGCCATGGAAGAAGCTAGTCTACAATCTCAGTTATTCAATTGAATTTCCAGAAAACTCACTATATATCAGAATATATATTACAATTGCAAAATAATACCAAATATGCTTTAAAAAAAAAAACACATTACCCACATTTACCCAATCCACAGCTACTGTAACTTTTTAAATCACTACACTACTTTACCTCCTCTCTTCAAGAGGTTGTCGGTTTCTGTGAGTGCGTGTATACAGAATAACAAACACACATTAGTTCCTTATCATAAACCACTGCAAAGTCACATGTTGGCATCGCTTTCCTCAAACCTTTAATGTCGGTCCTCAATTATCAAAAAGGGAAGTGCCAAAACCACAATCATGTTGTTTGAAATAGATTCCAGCTTCAGTTTTTGCATTTTTACTTCAGCTGTCAGTCTAAATCATATTTATTTTAGTACGTTGTTTCTCTTTATTTATTCTATAATAGATCATTTCACTTTTTCATTTAAGTCTTGCAATGATCAGGCAGTGTTATATGCGTGTGTGTGTGTGTGTGTGTGTGTGTGTGTGTGTGTGTGTGTGTGTGTGTGTGTGTGTGTGTGTGTGTGTGTGTGTGTGTGTGTGTGTGTCTATATATATACACACACATATATACAGTTAGGTGCATAAGTGTTTGGACAGTGAAACAGTTTTCATAATTTTGTGTCTGAAAACCATCACGATGGATTTTAAATGAACGAATCAAGATGTGAGTGAAGTGAATAGTTTCAGCTTTAATTCAAGGGGTTGAACAAAAATTTTGCATTAAACGTTTAGGAATTGCAGCCATTTTTATACATAGTCCCTCATTTTCAGGGGCTCAAAAGTAATTGGACAATTGACTGACAATCAGTTTCAAGGCCAGGTGTGGCCTCTTCCCTGTTATTTCATGACAAATGAAGCAGATAAAAGGTCTGGAGTTGATTCCAAATGTTGAACTGGCATTTGGTAGATGTTCATGGGAACTCTCATTATGTGGTCCAAAGAGGTGTCGATGCAATTGAAGGAGGCCATCATTAGGCTGTCGAAACAAAACAAACCTATCAGACAGATGGCAGAAACTTTAGGAGTGGCCAAATCAACAATTTGGTACCTTCTTAAAAGAAGAAATGAACTGGTGAGTTAAGCAACACCAAAGGGCCTAGAGGACCACGGAAGACAACTAAAGTGGATGATCGTAGAATTCTTTCCTCGGTGAGGAAAAATACCTTGACAACATCTAGTCAGGTCAAGAACACTCTGGAGGAGGCAGTTATATCATTGTCAAGGTCTACAATCAAGAGACGCCTTCATGAATGTAAATACAGAGGGTTTACCACAAGGTGGTACCACCCTTTTCACTTGCTGAAGATAAAACTGAGGGCAAAAAGACACACAAAAAAGCAGCAACTGAAGGCAGCTGCAGTAAAGGCCTCACACAGCAGCTCAAGGGAGGAAACTCAGCATATCGTGATGTCCATGGGTTCCAGACTTCAGGCAGTCGTTGACTGCAAAGGATTTTCATCCAAGTATTAAAAATAATCCTGATATTTATAATTATGTTGGTTTGTCCAATTACTTTTGAAGCTGAAAGTCTACACTTCAATCACATCTTCATGGCTTTGTTTCAAATCCATTGTAATGGTGTACAGAGCCATAATCATGAAAATCGTTTCACTGTCCAAATACTTATGCACCTCACTGTATATATGTGTATGTGTGTGTGTGTGTGTGTGTGTGTGTTGTGGTTGATAGGTGTACCATCCCCAGAATACATACAGTTATATTTCTGATTCTTTAATGCAGCTTCATACTCTATTGTACTGGTTGGTTCTGCCCAGTTTAAGTACTGAGTATGTATTCATGATACATATAAAACTATAAATATGCAATATCTCAGTTGATCTTATCTCAGAGATCCTTAACCTTAAGCCAGAAAAATGTGCTTTAGTAGAACATATTTGTGCCGATATTGTACATTTGATTAACAAATGTCAGAGCTCTACATTTTAATTAGGCAACTGCAGCCAATTTCAAACTCTGGATGGATGGTGTATGCTAACATAGGTTAAGCCTGGTTGAGCTGAAAGCCTGAAATCCAGCCTCAGCTTGACCAGGCTAGGTCTGATCTATACAGTTTGAATATTTATTCACCTTCTGCTACCTAACACTGTAACTTCACTTCTGTCCTCTCTGTTAACCGTTCAATATCAACCAACATTCAAAAAGGAGTTCAAAACACAGTCTTTGGATTCAAAATGTCAAAATTCACCCCTGTTTGTACATAAAAATGCTTTGCAGTAATTGCTGAGCCTGTGCATGAATTCCACAGTGAGACTTTCGCTGCATGGAGTTTCCAGACAGCTTGTTAAAAGATTCTTTTTGGCAGAGGAATTTGTGAGCTATATGGCTATATCAGCTAAAGGTTAGCAGTGGTCCCTGAATTAAGTTTCACATAGCAAAAACTTGTTGCTCTGTAGTGCTCAAACATCCTTCGCTGTGTGTGTGTACGCTTTGTGTGTGTTTATGTGTGTGTGTGTTTGTTTCTCGGATTGAATCTGTGTTGCTGTGTGGTTGTCTAAGGCTGAGGTCCATCTCGAGTATCAAGTGTGTGCTTCAGCATACATAGTTATAAATAGCCAACTGACCCTGTGGGCTATGCGATCTCTCTGTTTCTTTGTGTCTGTCTTTATCTTTCAGTTGCCGTCGTTCTGTTTTGTCGGTGGTTCAACTGGTTCCTGTCTGTCTTCTGATATTGAGGATAACCACGACTGCTCTGTTTCCCCTTCAAAACCAGCATCCTCATCTCTTTTCAGACTGTCTCGCATACTCTACAGTAACTCGACGCATTCACAGAAGCAGTGTGTATTTAGTGTATTTTAAATTAAAAGGTGTGACCGTGGGTGTATGTTCTAGTGCTGGAACAAAGCTGGCAAGTGGGTTAAGTTGGTGGTGGGCAATGTGTCAACCTGAAAGTCTGTGTGGTGAAAGCAAACGTCTGGGATAAGATGTCATCTTTGGAAAAAATTGACTGAAATGAGTGTGCATATGTGTGGCTAATTGACACATCTTTCTGGTAACAATCACATGATTCTCAGCTTAATGTGATGCAAGTTTGTGTTTTTATTTTCAGGGAACTTTATGTTGTATTCTCTTCTGCTCTGAGTACTGTAATGTCTGATATGTAATGTCTGAATGATATCGAAACAGTCTATCAGCCATGTCACCTTTTTACATTACATTAGATTACATTTACTCATTTGGCAGATGCTTTTATCCAAAGCGAGGGGCAACACTAAAGCTTCAGTAGAGCAGGACTATAAAATTTCTTCAGGAGGTCATGCCAGTCATTTCCCCCTTTCTTCTCTATTATCAAACAGTCTCTCTCCTCTGGCTGCATACCTGACTACTTCAAGACAGCCAGTGTCCTCCCTCTCCTCAAAAAAGCCTAACTAGATAGCACTGATATAGCTAACTGCAGGCCCATTTGCAAACTCCCCTTCTTTTCTAAGATTCTTGAAAAAAAAATTGACACCATTGATAATGCTATTTTAATTGAGAAACTATTGAATTAAATTTGGTATCTCTTACACACTCAAATGGTTGTCCTCATACTTGTCAAACAACCATTCAATGTTCATATTAACAATTATGTGCCTTCCTCCGCTCCTCTGTTATGTGGGGTCCCTCAAGGGTTGATCCTTGTACAAAATCAATAAGAAAAAAGTGCAAGAAGATCAGGTAAAGAAGTGCACCGAAAGTGCAAGTGCTAGGTCGACATGTTAGGGTGTTTGAGGTGTTAGTAGAGGAGTTGCTCTTGGAGGAGATGAGTCTGTAAGAGATTCTTGAAACTACAGAGCCCCCCCCCCATACTCTGATAGCTTTTGGTAACTCGTTCCAGCATCGGAGAACCACAAACAAAAACAGTCTGGACTGTGTTTGCCTTGTGTGCAGGCATGGCAAGAGGAACGCAGTGGCTAAGAAGGAGCATAAGCCTGTATGATTAAGATCAAATAGATGGGTGAAGACCCAGAAATCACTTTGTAGGCAAGCATTAGTGTCTTGAATTTGATTCGGGCGGCCATGTGTAGCCAGAGGCGGTCACTGAGTAGCAAGTGACATTTGCCCTTTTAGGCTGGTGGGTGAGAGATGATGTTTTTTTGATGTTGATATTGTGATGAATGGATTGATTGGCTGGGATGACTGAAAGTTCAGCCTTAGAGAGGTTTAGTTGAAGGTGGTGTTGCTTTATCCATTTGGATATGTCTGAGAGACAAGCCAAGATCTGCGCCAAGACCATGGGTCATCTGGTGGGAATGGTCGGTATAGTTGGGTGTCCTCTGCGTAGCAGTGATATGAGAAGTTGTGTGAGCAGATTATTGAGCCCAAGGAGGTGGTTTATATTTTAAAGAGGACAGGCCACAGCACCAAGCCCTGGGGCACCGATGTGGGGAGGGGATGGGATAAGAACGTATGTCCTTGCCATTACACATTGAAGGAATGCCCAGTGAGATAGAATTCAAACCAAGAAAGTGCTTTGCCTGAGATGCACATATTGGAGAGGATAGATAAAAGGATGCGGTGGTTCACCGTATCAAAGGCTGTTGATATGTCCAGCAAGATATGGACTGAGGACTCAGCTGCAGCTCTGGCTGTCCTTAGGGACAGCCTGAACTCACTTTTATATTCGTTGATAAGAGAGTATAGATAACAAGGCAGGGGTCTGGATAGGAATAATATCATTTGAAAAAAACTTTTTTGATATGTCAAACCTGTGCCGGTCTAGATAGGGACTTTTGATTTTATATATGATCGTGTCTCTGCACATGCATAGAAAGAATGTAAGAGATATACTTGTGTGTTACTGAAATGGGCTTTTTACAGTTATGAAGTGGCCACAAATGCACACTATGCTTTTTCATTTAATCCTGCACTTTTTCAATAGCCGGTTTCTGTTGTTGGGTTTTTAAAGCGTAACCAGAAACCCAACTACTGTGATGGAAAATTGACATCTTGGTTGACATGCTAATTTTCGCCCCTTTTCCGGCGCAATGCTATGACGCTCATCGAATTTCCGTACATTGGCATGTAAATAGCCAGAAACATTTACTGTTTTTGAAAGTCTATGGGAAAAATGTGCAGTGGTGATTTTGTTCTTCATATGCCACCTGTAAGATGTCTCATCTTACAGGTGGCATTAAAGATACTGAAGTAAAAGATATAAAAAAGTAACCGCTGTAGCACAATCAGTGGCCTCCATGCTGCTTTCTGCTGTTTACTAACCCCGTTTTCCAGCACAATCGTGACATCAAATGTGACACACCAGAAAAAACATTTTTCTGTCAGGTTCTTTTAGAGGATTTGCAAGTTTAAAAAACCCACATACACGCGCTACTTTTGGTGTAAAAAGGGAATGATTTGCTGACTGACTGTTTCCCTGCCTATGCGGAAATAAATTATAGATTTATTCCCCTTCTGCAACTGCTTTTGACTTTCTGTGTTTTCCTATGGCAGCTCTTACCAATGGAGCCCCAACTGACAGGTAGTCTGAGGGTTGTGTTCATCCTGATCATCCTCCTCTCCACAGGTAAGATAACCACAGTGGAAAAAAACGTTTTTATCTTACGTACCTCTTTTAGCCTCATGTTCATTTTTACAACTGTGTTGCTATACACTGTTCTCCACCATCCTGGCTACTCTTTGTGGTACATTTTGTTATGTGTAGAGATATTCAAGGAGAGACATTCAAAACAACACATGATAGAAACTTCAAACATTCACCATATGTCTCCTCCGCGGGGTAGATTTTGAATTTGCTGTTTACATTGGCATGTTTGCGAAGTTACTTTAAACTGCTGTAACTTCTTTTTGGGGACATTAGGCAACTAAAGTGCTTCGTAAATCAATGAAAATGTTTTGCAGACACGAGGAAAATTCTACTTGCTATCGCTGCAGTTTCACATGTACAAAGAGCTGTCTGAGGGTTACTACCCTGAACCAAGGCACGGTATATGGACTCCAGTAAGGGTCAATAAGTTTTTGAGCTTGTGAAATCATGTCCGGAAAGAATCCCAAATCATTTCTGTGGTTTAAAATGTGTCAGGTGCCTGACACATTAAAAACAGTTCACACAGTCCTGTGAAAAATATAAGGTCAGTTAAAATTTCTTTGTCCTCAAATAACTCCCTCAGGACTGTCTGATACAACCAATCCTCTCCATCCAAAACGTTTCGTAACCAAGAGCAACAACAGCGTACGTCATCATGTTTTTAACCAGTTTGGCCAGAGCACTGCCTGAAGCTCCACATTTTTACATACAATACAAGTAGATGTGGCTGTGATTATCAACAGGGTGTGATAGAGATTGTTCAGGTTAAAATTTATATTGATCTTCCCAGAAACAAGAAACTGTTAAAATACAAAATCCTATTTCTTTTTTGGATCACAAGCAGGATTGTTGCAGTATAGCAGTTTACTGGTTAACCAGTTTACCTTATGTTCCAGTGTGAGGATTAGACAGGGGACTGTTTTGTTCCTATATTGTCATAAATTTTAGCATCGTCAAATCTGAATTAATGTTTTTTTTCTTAACTTTTTTTTCACTTAAAAAATAATTTCAGAAACAAAAAAAAAGAAATACAACATGCAAAATACTGGAGCAAAATTTTTACTTTCATTCTATATATGGCGTTACTTATGGATGAAAGTAGCAAATATGAATGGCCATGATTGTCTCTAACATTCCCACCTATAATGTATGATAATGTATTCTTTCAGATCCTACTTTCTGATCCATGTGCACTAGCGGTGCGTCAGACAGGTCTGGCCATTAAAATACCAAAAGTGCTCTAAGCAAACCCCTGACGAACTGGGCACGGTGCATCTGAGTGCGATTCACCACAGCGGTTGCTTCATGGAAATAGTGTGAACATGAATTTTTACATACAGGTGTTTGCTCTGAATCTGCTGATAGAGGACCATAAAAGCAATAATTTTTTCCCAGAGTTCTTTTGTAACCTCACTGTTGGTATCATTTGTACATACATAATATCACATTTTTCTACAACTACAAATATTTCCTTATTTCACTTTCTCGTGCAGAACTTTTTCACAGGTTTACAGTAGGCTTTGCATTTATTTTCTGAACATCTTTCAACAAGCCCAAAATATTATTGACTATTATTTGAGCTCATCAGAATAATGGAAGACGCGGCTTCAAAAAACAAGCTGATTTTCCTTTTTTCCGAAATAAGTCAGAGACAAAACTGGATGAAATCACTTTTTTGTGATGAACATTTTTTTGGAGCATGAGCTCGTCTGCCTGTCTGTGGGTGTGTGTCGGTATTGCATTCACAACTTTTATTTAAACTGAATATATATTTTGACTAATTTTGTAACACTTAATGGAAAAGTAAAGATCAAGTCTCCTTTTGTCTCCTTCAGGTTCAAGTGAAAATGATCAGGACTTGAAATTTTGTGGCACCTGGCACCATGGCAAGGGCCTGAGCCTGAGCCTCAACCTCTCCCCAGGCTGTAATGGGATCTCGATCTCAGCCAATAAGAGCTCTCTGTCCATCGATGGGCAGATCACAGCCCAGTGTTCGCGGTCTGATGTCATTCCCCTCCACCAGTATGGACTTGAGTCAGAGGAGAAAAGTGACTTCTGTCTGTACTGGGAACCATTGCTGGACCAGTTGAAACTGCAGGTAAATCAGAAAAAGGAGGAGGGAGGCAAGATGAGAATTTGTTTTCACCTGTCATTTGGCTCAGCAACATGAAAGTAATGGAGAAGACAAGTGCATTGTTCTGCTTTTTTTCATTTTTTCTTTTTTCTTGGCAACTTCAGTATCACCTCTGGAAGTGAAATAGGAATGTGCTACAGCAGCTTAATTGAATGCCTTGATGCAGAGCTTAATAAGGGGTGATTTGTTTTGTTGTACAGGTCGGAGGACAGAACCTCACCGTGTGCTGGCCTGCCAGCCTGCGTGGCTCCTGCTGCACTGATCTGTCGAATGGCCCCAATGAACCCGAAGCAACCTACGGCATTAGCAATGGAATGATCGGAACAGATATCATCACCCACAAAACCTTCATAGCCTACAAGTTCAACGGACGCACCATTAACTGTGGTAAGGAAGATGTGGCTGTTATCTACAGTATATCTAGAATATATTAGCAAGATCAAAGATTTACTCATTATATATGAACGGAAGGTTTTCTGTATTATTTTCTGTTCCAATAAGCCAGTTTTTCCACACTGATCGTTAACGTTCCCTATTGTCCAGTCAAATGTATGTACAGATGGACAGATTACCTTTAAAATAAAACCTCTCAAAATCCATATATACAAATGGACTGGAGAATCTGATTTCTGTTCAACTTAAACATGTCAAACTCAAAGCTGCTTATTTATTTATTTCTTCTTTTGCAGAACTTTTATGTGATCAAGCAAGCCACGGATCGACCCGAATCGCCACGTAATTTACTCTCTGTTTTTTTTAATCAAACGCATCATCACATTCACTGTTGAAGTAGCATGAGAGGGTTGATTGCTCAACATCCTTCGTCATCTGACTCTGTCTTAAAAGTCCATTGTTGTGTAGCTTTCTGTAAAGTAAGCAAGTACATAAACTTCGACCATAAACAGAAGCTAAACTTTGAACCATGCTGGGGTGGGGGTTGCAAAGAAAACCTTGCTTTCTTTACATGACCAGCTGAAACTTCAGTTTTGAACTTGATGCTGTGCGTTAATGTTTGTCCAGGATTAAAGACACTGGAGGGAATGCTAGAGACCCCTGCGCTCACACCTTTGAGGTGGAGATGGAGGACGATTTCAGAGGCTACAACGTCACATCACCTGTAAGACAAACAAACAAAAAGAGTTAAACTTTGACTCATTATTACATTCTAAAGGGAATTAGAACTTAAAGTGATATTGAAAATCAAATTACAATGAAATATTAAACAAATACCATGAAAAGACCAAAACCGACAGTGTGATAGTCAGCCTCTCAATACTTTTTAGCCTTTCCGAGCCCGTGAGTTGCACTCAGCCTCAAGCCCATTGGTTCCCGCTGAAGAAGTAAATCTTTAAAAACAAGCCAAAAATACATACTTTCACTTTAAAAAAAGTATAGGTAAAGGTTTAAACAAGGCTCAATAGTTTTTCCCAAAACAGCCGGGTGCTGTAGTTTTTAGCAGACATTGCTCAAACAGGAGTAAATAGTGCATTTATTGGGAATTCTTTTTCACTTGTGGATTTGTTCACTAGTGAGTAATTACAACAGTGTACAGGAGATCAGTTCAAAATAAACCAGTCTCACAGTGTGGCTCATTGATGTGTTTTAAATGTTTTTGAACAAGTAAGCATTATGGCACAGAGGAATAAGATATATCAGACTTTAGATACACAGACAATAGTTGTTAGTTGGATCAGTTTGTTATTCGCTCTGGGCTTTGATTGGGAAATGATGACAACAAGATCAACTTGGAGTAACGGTAACGTTACCCTGGGATGTGCCACCAATAGTATCGACGACACAGGCCACATCAGGTATATTGTGACCACACTGGCCTGTCTCAGTTGCATTTTAGTTGCATATTCAAAAATGACTCGCATTTCCTCTGAGACACAAAGAGAAAATAAAATACGTCTGTGTAACAAAATAACTGAATGTCCACCTAATGTCCACTTAATAGGTTTCTGTAGGCTTCAACTGCGTTACACCGTCCTCGACATCAATAATAACTTCAGTTATTGTGATTGTTTTGCACATTACTCCCACTGTAACCATGAAGATATTTTCAGCATGCACGTAACACAGCAGTGCCTCTCACAAAGAGATGCATAGGCAGTGATTCATACAACGGATATTGTCTTAGTAGCGACTTCATAATTCCACTCTAGTGAGTGGGCTTCTACTCTTCTGAGACTGAGAATTTCCAGCAGGTTTTTAAACAAGCCAGGGAGTATTCAGTCAAGTTGAGGGCGGTGGTGATTTAGTTCTGAATAAAGGGTGAGAAGTTAGCCACATGAAAGTGCTTGATACAGCATTTTACTGACAAGTAGAGGATGGATGTTGACATTTTTTCCTCCAAACGACCTTAAAATAGGGCCACTTGTGTATGTACCCATTAATCTACATGCAGTCTACTCATTACAGCTGTGTACACCATGGGGTTGTGATGCACACTCACAAGCAGAGTAGCAGGGTGATACAAGTCCTGTCGATGATTTTTTTCAATAAGAAAATTTGAAAATGTGAAAACATTTTTTTTTTTTTGTCAGCATTGTTCCCAATCCTGTGTGGAACTGAATAATTAAGAATTGTTGTCTGGGATGTGTCGGTTTATGGTCAGCAGTTTCCCTGTTCACTTGTCATGTGTTGTCTTAAAAGTGAATTGACCCAAACCCTGTTGGGCTGTCTCAAACTGTCCAATGTCCTTTCTCTCCATATACGGTGTTCTGCTTCACAGGCCACTAAAGGTATATCTGAAAAGTCCCCCACGAGTGTCCATCTCCCCCCTGCTCTACGACAAGCTGCAAAAAACACGAGCAAAGTAGTCTGCACATTCTTCAGAAACAACTCCCTGTTCCAGGTAAGGCTCTGTTTACCCTCAGTCAACACTAGCAGCTGAGGAGAGATGTCAGCATGACCTCACACACCTGCCTGTCTACCATTTTTCTTGACCCGGCTTTTCGCTTTGAAGCAAGGCTTTGTTTCTACTGACAGCTTTGCTAAAAGCCATCTCGATGCTTTTGTTCCCCTGTGTGTAAATACAGTTTGTAGGCTGTATTATATGAGGGGAAGGTAAAGGTGTGTGTGTGTGTCTGTGTTCCAGGATGGTCTCAAGGAGTTCAGGGTTCTCACTGATGTGGTTGGAATCACTGTGGAGAAGGAGGTCATCGCTGATCTGTCTGAGCCAATCAGGATTGGCTTTCACCATGATGTTATACCCGTAAGCTGTGTACTTTTGTCTGTATCGGTGTGATCACTGTCCACTTTATATTGTCTGGAATTGTCAGTATTTTTTTTTTTTCTGAATTCAAAATTAAACAGGTATTTGATGCCACACACAGTGAATTAAATAATTCTGGTTGACTAATTAAGGGAAAATGTCTGTTAGTCCATGTCTTGCCCAGTTGTGAACAGCACAGTCGGATAGTTTTCCTGAAATCATGCCAAGCCCAAACCGTGCCCCCAAAACTGAAACACAACTGGATCAAGTGTTTTGTTACTGTAAGGTGCGCGCTGTATGTTTCAAGTAACACACAAACTTCTCAAATGTGGGTTAGCTGCGGATGCCGATTCGAGTAACAAAATGGTCCTCTTCATTTCCAGCCGCTTCAAGCTGTCTGTCACGTCAATGCAGCGAACACAGAAACCACTTGGTTTCTTTTCTTACTTCACATATTGCAAAAACAAATGGTTTTATATACGCTGAGGGTGGTCGGTTGCTTCTTCTCTGCAGTGCACATTCACACACAGACACGCACACAAACCCACAGTTTAGTGTCGTACCTTATGTGTATTTTTTATTACACTGTGACTCTAACCATCTGCGGTGATATGGTAACATGCAGCAAGGTTTTTTTTTTTTCCACGTAGTACTATGAACACAAATGTGCAGCATTGTAAAGGGAAATGATTGCAGCTCAAGTCTCTCTCCCCTCTTTATTTCAGAAAAAGAATTCAAGGAAATGTGTTTCATGGGACACGAGGAAAGGTTGGAACCCTTTAGAACCAAACACTATTCATTCAACTTGTAACTCTCCTTCCCTGTTTATTTAGTCTAACTCCCACAGATGATAATGAAGTGTGTTTAAATCACTTTTGTCTATGCGCAGATCCAGTGCAGGTCAAATGGTTGGAGGATGGATGCGTGACACGCCAGAGAGGAGCGGAACACACCGAGTGCCTCTGTAACCATCTCACTTACTTCTCTGTCCTGGTGGTGAGACATGCTGCAGATACACTTCTCTTTCTCATGCAAGAAACAGACAAACAAAACAGAAAGAAAGTCCTGTGATGCAGGAAAAACGTACAGTGTACATGTATATCCCACAAGATTAACATCAAGGACTTACAAGAATCCACATCTATAGATGATTTTAAACACATACAGCCACTATATGCAGTATCAATTTACTGTGAAGAAACACACACAAAATACATAGAAATAGACATATACTGTATACACTCCAATAAATTGGTGTATGATAACCTTGTTGCTCTGCTCATTGCTCGGTGTCGCATGACAGCAACTGGAGCCTCGACCAGTGCGCCACCTCCTGGCACTGACCACCATTACATCCTTGGGCTGCATTGTGTCTGTGATCAGCTGTGCCGCTCTCATCATTTTTCTCTGCAGGAAGAGGTAATGCTCCTTTTTGAGGGCTAATTTAGTCCAAAGTGTCAAAACAAGATAGATCTTTTTTTTGTAAACAATTAAATGACTACTCATTTCCGTTCCCTTCTCCCTCTCGCAGGCGATCCAAGGAGCAGTCCATATCCATCCACTTGGGCCTAGCAGTGTCTCTCGCTTTTCTCAATCTGCTCTTCTTCTTTACTGGGATCCTGGCCAACATGGGAGGGGAGAGTTTGTGCACCTGGGTGGGGGCAGGCCTCCACTACGCCCTGCTCAGCTCCTTCACTTGGATGGGCATGGAAGTCTTCCACACCTTCTGGTTGGTGTACATGATCTTCAGCCACCCCCCAAACCCCCATCTATGGAACCTGGTCGGCTTCGGTGAGTGCGTGACGTAATATTTGTAATAAGTGTACTTTATGGCATGTTAAGGTGAACATGACATTAACGTGTGACGTTTGAAAATTTGTTTCCAGTTCTTCCTGCTGTTCCTATTATCATCCTGGCTGCAGTAGGTGACATTTATGGACTGAGAGAGGTGGTGCCAAGCGATGACATCTCCAACCCTTATCTGATGTAAGCGAGATTATTTGGATAAAGATACTTGCTGGGGAGAGATATGTGCAGTAATGCCAGGATAGTGAACAAAAAGCAATTAAAAAAGCGTGGTGACATGTCTGTTTTAGAAACAACTGAAGCAATTTGAACATTATTCTGGCATTTTATTCGCCCTATCTGGGATCATTTGCTTTTCCTTCTTTAAGTGTATTTGGTGTTTGCAGGTGCTGGATGAAAGACACAATGAAGGCCTTGCTGGCTCACTATGTCACCAACATGATGGTGCTGGCCATCCTGGTGATCTCGGGCATTGTGATGCTCCTCATGGTCTACAGGAAGATCCGCACCCGGGATGAATGGAGGCAGAACCGTGTGGCTTTTCTCAGTATCTGGGGTCTCAGCTGCCTCTTTGGAACAACCTGGGGTCTGACCTTCCTGGACTTTGGACCCCTTTCTGACTTCATTCTCTTCCTCTCCTGCACCCTCAACTCTTTTCAAGGTCTGTGCTTGTGACATACTTTGCACTTGGGCAGGCTTTACATTATGTTGTTACACTTGTCTTCTTTCTCATTTATGAGAAACCATACCACGGAACTATTACAACAGAGCAGAGACTTGCATTTTTCAGGCATTATATGGTGCCACAAGACTTTAAATTTGACGTTATTGTCAGATATGCTAATCCAAAAGAAAAGGAGTTTAAATTGAAACCAGGAGAAGCCACATACGTATTGTTTAACTTTTTCAGCATTATTGCCACCTCCGCAGAAGGTTTAACTATATATAGTCAGTCTTTGGACAGGGGTATTTTCATTGTTGGCTCAGAGAGTGGCGACTGTGTATTTGGAGCCAGTGTCCATTGTATCAGTGTGGGAATAAGACAATGGCCATGGTTAATCATGGCCTTCTGTTACTGGTGCCTATCAGAAGAAAAGCTGTTTCCTCTCACATGCAGCACACTTGTTTTGATTCAGGTCCAAAAACTCAACCTATTAACCCCATTGCTGCTGCACGCTCGTAGTTTAGAAAGAGAATTTTATACGTTAACAAGCTAACATGAGACAGTTTAATGACACACAAACATTTAAACTCAACGTCCGACAAACAATGACTAAATGCTTACAGTAAGTTCTCTCCTATTCCACCCTGATTGATGAGAAAATAGAAAAAAACTTTTGTAGCAGAACTGAATAATGGAAGATATTTTTTTTTTTACATTACCATCACTGAAGCCAAGCCAAGTTTATGAATTAAAATACAGTACATACCAACATGATCTGTTTTATCATGTTAGTTTTTCTCATATTAAGTCTTCTTAATATGAGATTCACCAAAACTAAAACCAAACATTTTGTAATGAGCTGCAACTAAACTGATACTAACCTGGCTCACTCAGAAATAAAACTTGGGATCAGTGGCAGGCAAAAACTTGCTTTATATAATATCCTTTATATTGTAGTAGAGAATTGAGTATTAAACTTTATGTTCATCTGTAATGGACTGATCCTCACTGTGTCCCTATCCCGATATAGTGCATGGGCTTCTTCTCCAGTGATCCTGAATAGGGATGAATCTTGATTCTGGTCTGTTCCCCCAGGCTTCCTTCTGATGTTGCGGTTCTACATGCTGGAGTGGATGCGGAAACAGGCTGGTGACTCTGCTCTCAGCAGCAACAGCACCGGATCGACCAGGCAACACATGCTACAGTACCAGGAGAAGAGTTAAATGGACTAAAAAAGGTGTGGTACATAAAAAAATGGAAAACGCTGCAACAGTCAAGCTTTTACGTAAATATAAAGTACTCTTATCCAAGTCAATGATAAAATGGAAAATGTTTTCTGACACGGACTGCGACATTGTTGATTCACTGTTTCTTTCGAAATTTTGTTGTCAGGTGTGGCACCTGCTGGTAAATCTGAGCAATAACCCACAAATGAGGATTGAACTTCGAAGTGACCCCAACAAGCAGTGAAAAAACTCACCATACATCCTACACCTATCATTCTTCTGGTATCCCTTGGTATTAAACATCATAGACCCCCTGGGTTGGTAAACACAAGCACACCTCATTGGATTTCCCAGAACTTACCTTCAGTCAGGTAGAGGTGATGATGGAGAAATAGTATGTCACCACTTCTATCACTAGACACTAGCGCCATTAGCATTAGCACTAGTTTATCAAATTAAATGGGCTTAAATCACTCTCGAGGGAGCAAGCTGTGCTCATTAGTCATCTCATGTGGTGAAAAGTTACCAAATTTCTTGAGATGAATTTTCCAAATAATAACTTTTGTGTAAAGCTAGAACTAGCCTAATTCTGGAAATCAAGCTAGCTCTAGCATGAGACTCCGCTAATGCAGGAGTCGGGAGCTTGCTAGCCTGTGAGTCCGTCTTCCAGCAGCTAATACTCGCCGGAAGCTACAGTACGAGAGGAGTAGACCAGAAGCGTGGTCACGTATTGATTGACAGCCGTGAGCTCCCACCCCTCACTGCGGCCTTCTCTGATTGGGTAGAAGTGCGAGGCTCACTCAGAAACTTTAGAAGGGAATATCTCTGCACTGCTTCCAGGCTTTGGACAGCATCTCTCCACATTAGGATGTGTTTGTTTTCTTCTTCTCTTTGGCAGTAGAGAAGAAATGACACCATCACTCAGGAACTTACAATACAGGCCTGGAGCCTGTATTTGTAGAATACCTAGACTGGCTCTAGTTAGGGGAAAGGGAAAGATTTTATTTGAGATTTTAAATTCTAAGCTGGGGATAAAATATATTTCCAGACAGGCAAACTTGGGGAAGTTAAGTGATTGCAGGTTACTGTGCTGTGATTTCCATTATATTATCTGTAAAGAGAAATTATATATTATTATTGAAGCTCTCGTTGAACCTTAGATAAGCTTTTTATTTTTAATTTTATACCGTGTATGCTTTTGTTTTGTAGCTGAGTCTTTTAATGTAGCACTTTAGAATTTCAGTCTTTAAAAAAATGTACATATAGAACCTTAGTGAGTTTTCTTTTACATTACTCTAATATGTATAATAGAAGACATTCAGATGCAGTAAGTATGCATTGTAAAATAATAGCTGAATGTTTTATAAGAGTAGACTTCAGAATGACTCCATATGTTCTCTATACCTTCAGGCAAAATAATTTACTTAAAATATAATGATTATCAGGTCTTCATCTTCAAAATGGACCAAATTGTAGGGAACCCTTTGGAATTACCTGCATTGATGTAAAAAATTGTCTTAAAATATGGTCAGATCTTCATCTTAGTTACATTATGAACAAACACAATCTATTTTAACCCTAAACACACAAATTACTGTTTTGTTCTTGTCCATATTGAATCTATCATTCAAACAGTCACAGTGTAGGTTGGAAAAAGTACATGAACCCCTCGGCTAATGTCGTCAACAAATGCTAACTGGAGTCAGGAGTTAGAAAACCTGGAGTCCAATCAGTGACACAAGATTGGAAGTGTGGGTTGGAGCTGCTTTGACTTAGAAAAAACAAACAGTTCAAGAATTGGCCATTTGCATAAAACTTCAAAGGTTTACAGAGTCATCTCAAAGAGTTTAGATATTACTCAGTCCACAGTCAGACAAACTGTCTATAAATGGAGAAGACTTGGTTCTGTGGCTGCTCTCCCAGCAGATGACTCCAAAGGCACAATGCAGAATGATCAGTGAGGTAAAAAAGAAACTAATAGTAACAGCTAAAGGCTTAAAGGACTCATTGGAGCTGGTTAACACCTCTTTTCATTAGTTTACCATGCACAAATCATGGCGCATGGAGCATAGTGTCCATGACAGGACATCATGGAGGAAGCAGCTGCTCTAAAAAAAAACAGATCACTGCACGCCTGAAGTTTGCCAAAGAGCAGCTTGAAACTCCACTCAAATCCGGGAAAATGTGTTGTAGACTGATAGAAATAAGATTGAATTGTTTGGGAAGAACATGCAGCACTATGTATGGCGCAAAAAGGTGTACGTCATCCCGAGGTGAGGTACGGTGGAGGGAGCATCATGATTCGGGGCTGTTTTGCTGCGTCTGGGTCTGGAGAGCTCAATACCACCGAGGGGGAAATGATTTCCCAAGTTCGCCAGCCGAACGTCAGCAGAATGTTTGTTGGTGCTGCAGGACAATGACCTTAACATGGAAGTAATTTTAATTCCTCCTGAACGTTGTGCAGGTCTCATCCACCGCTACTGGAATCACTTCTTTGATCTTACTGCTGCCAAGGGAGGTTCGGGCAGTTATTGAATCCAAGGGTTCACTTACTTTTTCCACCATCATTGTGAATGTTTAATGGGTGTGTTCAATATAGACATGAAAGACTGTAGTTGTTTGTGTGTTATTAGCTTAAGCACACTGTGTTTGTCTACACTTGTGACCTAGATTACGACCACATCAAATTTTTGACCAATTAATGCAGAAAACCAAGTCATTCCAGAGGTTTTATTACATACTTTTTCTTGCCACTGTATATTTGGCTGGCAAAATGTGTTTTTATTTTAATTTCACATTGAAATAAAAATTTTAAATCCATGCATATATAATTTTAGTGAATGTCATTTCTTTCATCTCCACCAGAGTCCACAATGGGGTTTTCAGATACTGTGATGTTTGCACTGTTTTATTTCCTAATGTACATTTTTATGACACTTGGATCATTGTGTATATTTGAGTTTCTGTGGATGTAGACAGAATATTAATTAAAAATAAAGTCTTGGTTATAAAGAGCTAATGGTTGTGTGTTTGTCTGTATGTGTGTGTGTGTGTGTGTGTGTGTGTGTGTGTGTGTGTGCGGTGCAGCAGTGCAAAGTAAGCACATTCAAGGCTTGCTCTTTTCCTGCTCTGTCGTCCCTCCTTCTTATCTGTGCCTGTGTGTTTCCTCCCTGGAGGTTTTAGATTTGTTTTTCTCTTCAGAAACATTGCTGCTTGTTTGCCACTGAAATTCTTAATGTCTCCACCCCCCCCACTCAAAAAAAAAAGAAAGATCAAACGAATCCGTGCCGTGTTGGAACAAGAGGATTTAACAGTCCTTCAGAAAAATGGCCTATTTTTACTCTCGTACTTTATTTTTATCAGTAGTGCCACCCCTTCGCAGACATGCCAGGTCACAGTGAGATCAGACCAAACCAGAGCCAGAGGTGCGCTGCTTAACACAAGGCGTATCCTATGGCGCCTCCTCCACCCGCACCAACAGAGGCGTAACTGCGTGTTCATAAAAGCGTGACACGGTACGGTCCCCATCGCCGGTGCTGACAGGTGCTCACTGATGCGGCGTTTCGGTTTCTGCAGGTGGCTGTCACTGGGTGGGCTCTCGCCTCCAGAGACGATGAAGCTTTGGTGGTTTTTTTTTTTTGTACTGGCTCGTTGGCAACGTGTCAAGCCTTTACTGTGTCATCCTCAGCGTGCTGTAGTTGTGTGCGATTGACATTTTTTTTTTGTATTAAAATGCATATTTCATACACTATGTAGCCATAACAATACAGCTTTGTTTTTCCTCTTTAAAGGCCCACTATGAATGGGCCCCGTACTTCACGAACCCATGCCAGCACACGGATGAGTTGCGTGCTGCCAGTCTGCAGCTTCCCTGTGTGTGCGTGTGTGTGCGTGCGTAACTGTGTTCCAGCCATCGCTGAACCTTAAATAACATATCCATGGCACATACTGCTCAAGGGCCCGACCCCCGTGGCCCATGCTCCTCGCAGGGCCGCTCTAATTACATGTCTGTTCTTCACACGCTGGCACCGTCGGGCCCAGCGGCGATCTCACGGGACCCTTTCCGTCGACTTGCTAGATATCGAGCAGGGGAGATCAGCCGTGACGACGACGGGGATGCTCATTATTATTATTATCATCATTCCATTTTAGACATCTGTTGATAAGTGGTGATGGAAATCTGTTCCCCAAGCACAAATGATGAGTGTCAGCTAATAATGACTCCTGTATCGCCACAGGTACGGAACGCGAATGTTTTGGGTTTTTTTTGGTTTCGTTTTTTTTTCCTTTTTTTTTTTTCTTTTCTTTTTTCAGTAAGCGAAGAAACGTTCCGTTCCGAAATCCGCTCGCAAGGTGCGTGTGCTCGCTGCCGCGGTCATGCGATGCTCCTGCCCGGCCTGGCGCCGTCACATGACTTCTCCCCCTCCGAGCGGCTGCAGCCAGTTGTTTACGGGCGCCGATGCACTGGGTCAGCGGACGCTGGGCTGGCTGGCCGTCAAAACCGCCCGGCACGCAGGAGAGGGAGGCACGCCAGCACAGGTAAGGCCGGCCGGGAATGCCCCGCGGGTCCGACTCGGCCGTGGAGGGGCTCGTCGCTGTGACAGAGCGGGACAGTGGCTCCGTATCCGACGAAGGGGGGGGCAGGGGGGTACCTGAATGTAGACCCAGCGGGACAAGGGGGGAGCTCCATCTGTTTGCACCGGAGACAAGAAAACCGCAGGGAGCCGCGCTAGTGCCGGAGATTAGCGGGTCGACTCGGAAGGGAAGAAAAGGCACAGTCAGACGTTTGTGACTTCGAAGTGTGTATTTTGCGACGGTGGCCGTGTCCGTTGATTGCGGCGAGGTGGACGCAGACATTTGTTTCGGCTGGGTTGCCCCAGTAGGATCCAAAGCCCTGATGTTCAGTGGACCAAAACAAAGAATAAGCTAACCTACCCAGTTCAAACACAGTAAGCTATGCTAGACACTAGAATTGTTAGAATTGCTGCAGAACAACCAGGCCCGTTATTATTATGTTTATTATTATTATTGTTATTATCTAATAACAGCATAACTATATTTGTTGGCGTTGTTTTGTAACTGCATGACAGCCATCCACGGGACGGGAGTCTCCCCTTGAATAACCTCCTGTCTAATCTCCATTTGCCTCGTAGCCTGTAAAAGCCACCTGTGGTCAAGAAACTTGACTTGACATTTTCGGTAAGAGACTGAGAGAAGGAGAAAAAGTTACTTCCGCCGGGGTCGAGACGGAGATGATTGTGGCTTTATTGTGAAGGTCGTGAGCGGAAGTGCGGTTTAGCGATTTGGATGTAATGTCCCTGGACTGTTTTAGCAGGAAAACACAGGCTAAAAACGCGAGACGCTTCTGTCATTACGGGGCAGAGATTGGTCTCCGCGCATCTAACGCGACGCCAGTAAATAGACACATCCCCAGCGAGCAATCCCGAAGCTCGTCCAAAACCGGCCTGGCATCAGGAGCACGGCAGCAGAGATAACTCATCAGTATTTGCTGAGAGGATTTATCCACCTTTTTTAGCCTGGCTTTTTGTGGGGGGGCCCGTGTCGCACGCCCGTTAGACTTTTTTCCACCCACGTTTTCCACTTGCTCACTCCACATATAAAACACCACTGACATGTATGATGCTCACTTGTTTTTTTGGATTTTCGTTTCACGGTAACGTGCTTGACTCCCGAAACGGGAACTCGCTCGCGTAATGCCTCAGCGACAGTTACCGGTACATACCGGTGGCGGCATGTATGAACGGCGTTTCGCGTTTTAGAGCGCAGGACACCGCGCGCTGGTGACGGGCTTGAACGTGGCACGGGGAGGGAAGCGAGTCGGTGGCGAACAGGTCGACGACTCGCGCGCTGTCATCCTCACCCGGCCGTGGCTACCGCGTGCACCGGGTGCTGAGCTGAACCCCCCCTCAAATGGCACGCACCCACGGATGATAATGATCTTGTTTCTCAGAGTACATGCTGTACAGTGGTTGCTCACATACACACACTAGTTGAGAATAATAATGCTACAAAATTATCCATTTACGTAGGGCTGTGTGTAACTATTATTTTAGTTATCGATCAATCTGCTGATTGTTGTCTCCATTAATCTGTTCATTGTTTGGTCTGTAAATTCTGGGAAAACATTTTTTTTTAAATGCCCGCCAAAATTTCCTTAAGCTGAAAAAAGCTCCTTTGTCTGACCAACCGTCCAAAACCCAAAGATATTCAGTTTACAATGGTCAAAAAAATCTTTGCACTCCAGAAGCTGGAACCACAGAATCTTTGGGATTTTTGCTTGATAAAATCGCTGCCCGGTAATCTTCCGTCGATCAACTAATCAATCGATTGCTCCAGCTCTAACGGTAAGATCAATTATTAGCTTGGAGCCGATCTCGGCCAGTAGCAGCCGGCGAGCTGCTCCTCCGGCTGGTAGGACTTCTGTCTGTGAGCGGCCGTCTAACACAGCAGTGGACCCCAGTCTCCTCCACCGTGTTGATCAGAAAAGGATTCGCTCGGCATTACTCTCAGCTTCCCCTTTTGTCCCCCGAGGTTATTTCGGGCTCTCAAATTCTGTTTTGGAGAAACCTCGGGGCGCGGGAGGGAATGACATTTACCAACGGCCCCGGGCCCAATTCAAATCCACAGTCACATGAAAAGCAGCCGAGATCTCCATGGATGCTCCACCTCGTGCTCCAGCACGAGAACTACCACAGGGTTTACTGTACATGACGCCTACGTATGCTATGTCTCCAGGATCGTTAAATGCGAGATGTTTGACGCATTTCACCGGACACGCACAAGTTATCACACGCACAGGACGACTCGCGCCACCAACACCTTTAGCTCCCAGCCTGACTCAGGCTTCAGGGCAAACAGCATGCAGGCAGGTGCTCCTGTTTGTACGTCTCTGTTGTTGAGTAATGAGATTTCAAGTTAACAGCAGTGGGATTGTTTGAGCTATTGATTGGTCCGTTATCGTCACATAAACAGGTGGTGTGGAGGTGCGTTCACGCACGAGGAGCAGATGCCTAATGGTTGAACTGAAGCATGCGCCTCACATGCACACAGGCTCAGCACACCAGCACCAGCCCATTGTGATAACTGACCCCTCAGTCCCGGTTCATAGTTATGTTGTTGTCTTATAAATTACACATTCCACACCTACATTACATGCAGCGCTGCCCCTGCTATTCTAACCGGCTCAGCCCTCATCTATATCCCACATCTTCTCTCGGCCCTGCCTGGAGATAGTTCGCATCCTTATCTGAAATGAAACCATCTTCAAAGCAGTTTTTCTACACTTGTCCTTTGTAACACAAGTTAGGAGGTGATTAGCGGGCAAACATGAGATGTTAAGGGAGGCGACTGATTTGACTGATATGACAGTACTTCCGCTACTGCAACCTCTCACAACAGTCCCCAGTTACCAGATGTTTGAAATATTTTCTTGGCTAGTCTATCTGTTTTGTTGCTGTGTGTGAGCTATGAGACAAGACAACCGTAAGATATGGCTGTCACCCATGATTTTGCTCTAACTACATTTTGAGATGTTTTGCTCATGTCTTTTCAACCGCATGCAATGCAGCTAATCTGATTTTTTGGGGTAAGATTTCTTGATGCCATATCAGTTGCAGTTTTGGGCAGTTTACAGACCTGCAGTATTTTCTCTTCACATTTTGAGCTGTTTTTTTTTTTGTCATTTGGTTTAGGGCATAGACACGAGCAGTACCCCTGCTGAATCCCCCTCAGGTTAATAGTATATTAAATCATCTTAAGGAAAAGTGTTCACCTCAGAGCATCACAGATTATGTTTCTCTTCCTCGCTGCCTCTGCAATTATTGTTTCCACTTTCACTTCCCTTTCTGTTATCTCTTCATTTAAACCTCTGTCCTTTTCCCCTGCTACTCTGAGCTCTGACCTTTCTTTTACCAGTGTTTGATACATTCAACATTAAATACCACTCGCAAGACAATCCCCTGCCTCACCATTTGGCATTAAGCTCCTCTTTACTTCACCAACAATGACTCAGTACATCTGAATGTGTCGGACAGGTTGTTCCAGAAGTTGCCAGATAGGGACAAGGACCTGAAGTGTCCACAGCCGGTCCTCTGTTCCTGCCGGTTCAGCCCTGGTACGAAGGCGCCATGGCTGACCGTGAAGAATCCAAGAAGATGAATGGCAGTGCTGGCCACTCTCCCCATCTTTCGGAGCCACCCAAAGAGAGCATGCAGCTCAAGAAGGAGATCTCGCTGCTCAACGGAGTCAGCCTGATCGTGGGAAACATGATCGGCTCTGGCATCTTCGTCTCCCCCAAGGGTGTACTAATCTACAGCGCCTCTTACGGGCTGTCACTAATCATCTGGGCCATTGGGGGCCTGTTCTCTGTGGTCGGGGCCCTCTGCTACGCTGAGCTGGGCACCACCATCACCAAATCAGGGGCATCTTATGCTTATATCCTGGAGTCATTTGGCGGCTTCATTGCATTCATTCGTCTCTGGACTTCCTTGTTGATTATCGAGCCCACCAGCCAGGCAATCATAGCCATCACATTTGCAAACTACCTGGTGCAGCCGCTCTTCCCAACGTGCGAACCGCCGTACGCAGCCGCTAGGCTCATAGCAGCAGCGTGTATATGTAAGTACACTTGATCCACTCTGGATCCCCACTGTTGTTTGCGCATGTCCGTCCACCTGTTCCTACAGGAGTAGACTCAACTCTAAGAGCATCTGCGAAACTCTCCTCTCTCCCCAGGCTTACTGACGTTCATCAACTCGGCCTATGTAAAGTGGGGCACCCGCGTGCAGGACGTTTTCACTTACGCTAAGGTGGCGGCCCTCATTGTCATCATCGCCACTGGCATCGTCAAGCTGTGCCAGGGTGAGTGGTGTCACTACAGTACTGACCTTTTTCACATTCACATTTTCGCACCAGACTGATTTTATAGAAGGCTTGAAATCCCAGCAGCCAATGACAGTGGAAGGACAAGGACTGATCCACAACAGTTTTGAACAGCCACATATAAATAGTTTTATGATCGTCTTTTTCTTTTTACGTGGATGCAATAAGATTTCACTGACTGTTCCTTTAAATGTTGTGTCTGTGTCTTAGGCTACACGACCAACTTTGAATCATCCTTTCAGGGATCATCTACAGATCCTGGTGACATTGCACTTGCGCTCTACTCTGCCCTCTTCTCTTACTCCGGCTGGGACACCCTCAACTTTGTTACTGAGGAAATCAAAAACCCTGAAAGGTAATTTTTCCCTTTTTTTCCCCCTTTTGAATGTACGAGTGGTGTCAGATCAGAATACGTGAATCAGCCTGGTAACGATCCAGTGTGCTGTTGCTCCAGGAACCTGCCCTTGGCCATTGCCATCTCTATGCCCATCGTCACCATCATCTACATCCTCACCAATGTGGCCTATTATGCTGTTCTGGATGTTAGTGCTATAGTGGCCAGTGATGCAGTGGCAGTGGTGAGTAAACAAAATGTAAAGCGCTTTGACAGAAGAAGCTGATGAGATGGCGAACAAGTGCTTTGTGTTTGTGTGTCTGTGTGTGTCTGTGTGTGAGCTGAAACAGCAGCTAAACCAGTGAATGTGTCTGGTTCAGACATTTGCAGATCATACTCTTGGTGTGATGAGCTGGACCATCCCCATTGCTGTGGCTCTGTCCTGCTACGGAGGCCTCAACGCCTCCATTATTGCTGCATCCAGGTGGAACACACACCCACACACAGTAATTCGAGCAGCGCCGCAGAAATCTGCAGTAGTTATTTCATAAAAATGATTTACTGGTAATTTACTGTGCCTAAGCGGTTCAGTTTTATATGACCAGTATAGCAGCCTGGTACTTTGCCTGTTGAATTACCTGTCTTAATTCATGTGTACTGTGTCCAGGTTGTTCTTTGTGGGCTCCCGCGAGGGTCACCTTCCAGACACTCTGTCCATGATCCACATACAGAGATTCACTCCGGTCCCTGCTCTGATCTTCAATGTATGAATATGAATCAGTTACATGTATATAATGGAGGAAGTACAGGAAATGTCCACTTAATGGTAGTATACTGTAAGGTGTAGCCTTCTCAATTTAATAGTTACCTTCATTGTACTGGCTGATAGGAAGTTGTAAACATCAAACCATTTTTATTTATTTTATTTTAAATTCTATGCTAAACTCATTTTCCATTCTACAATCTAGTAAATAAAACACAGTTTTGGTCTTAATGGAAACTAAACGTATCTGGCAGCAGTTCTTTATTTTAAACCACCTATTCACCTCTGGTAAATGAAAATGTTGATCAGTTAAGAAGCGAAAAGAATGGATTCTTCATATGGCAGCGAACGCTCCAACACTCATTGACATCGTTCACTGTCCTCGCCCTCCCTTTCTTCCTCCGTCCACCGTCCAGTGCGTCATGTCGCTGATTTACCTGACAGTGGAGGACGTCTTCCAGCTCATCAACTACTACAGCTTTAGCTACTGGTTCTTCATGGGTCTGTCCATTGCCGGCCAGATCTACCTCCGCTGGAAGGAGCCCGACAGACCCAGACCTCTCAAGGCAAGACCCATTAAACACACATGTGGAAAACCCGTGCACCCATCCATTAATCCACTTATCTGTGTCTGGGTCATAATAGTAGAAAACTAGGATAGAAGTTGAAATGGGATCAATAATTGTTGCACTCATTGTGATACTTGACTGCCATCTACAAAGGAGTTCACAGCAGAGAGTACTAATACTAAGTGTCTACCATTGCTTGTGTTTCACAATCTGACAACTGCATTTCCCATCGACACTGGTAGTTCCTAAGCAGGTGCTGACACTTTTTTTTTGGGTTTCGTGTGTGTGCTTGTTCCATTTGTTACTGAGGATGAACACGTGTTCGCATTTGTGATCATATTTGTGTTTCCTTGTGTCATACATAAATGGGTAAATTTTCATTCTGCAAACTTTGATAAATTTCCAGTGAATAATACAAGTTCTTCCTTACAGATCCCGTTACAGCTGAATTAAGGGGAGAAAATAACATTAAAAAATTCAAGCAATGATTTTTGGTCATTTTAACAATACTACGTGTTTTGTTGTGTTTCTAGCTCACGCTCTCCCTCTTGACTTCTCCCCCTACAGTTGACTTTATTGTACCCGGTGGTGTTCTGTCTTTGTGCTGTTTTCCTGGTGGCGGTGCCACTCTACAGCGACACGGTCAACTCTCTGATTGGCATTGCCATTGCCCTATCTGGCATTCCTGTCTACTTCCTGGGTGTCTACTTACCAGAGTCCAAACGACCACCTGTCGTCACCAAGCTACTGCGTGAGTTTTCCACACACCGGGCACCCTAAGGCCCACTTGTCACTTCAACCGCCATCGTTCTTTGGCCTCACTCAACAATGTAGACTCAACGGATTTGTTGTTGTCTCTTACTGCAGGTTCTATGACTCACTTCACCCAGTACACCTGCTACTGTGTACTGACAGAGATGGACAAAAGAGAATAGCATCCAGTACACTTTAGAAGAGTAGAACAGTAGAACTTTAGCCGGCAGTCTCTGCATCCTCGAAGCTGACAGTCACCAGGGAACTGGACATGGGATTCTGCTGTTGAAAAAGGATTTATGACTTTTTTTCGTAATCATGCGGAAGCTCTCAGACTTCCCTGACTTCTTTACAACACTGGGAATGCTGCCACAGATGCACAGGTTCACTCACAGATTTATAAAGGTAGAGACAGTGCTGTTATTGCATACTGTTGATATTGTTACAAGCAGTTTCATTTCTTCATCCCACTATTTAATCACCTTCATTCAAAATGATTCGCCTTTTTAGGTTACAGGTAACTGTACAAATGCCTTTTGAAAAGTATGTGCCTGTGAGATGAGAAATAATAATGCAAGTATATTTTATTATATTGATTAAGTTATTGTAACTGGATAGAGATATTATGAGCAGTATTTGTGAATGTGTTTAATCTCCCCTGAGAATCAAAGCATCGTAAATTGCTTGCTGTTCACTTCCTGAATGAAAAAAGGGAAGAAAATATTTTGTGTCTTTGGCTATGTGAAGATGTTGACCCATCATCCCAATGTCATTGCCTTTATCTCATTTTGGTGCTATTGTGTAGTAGTTTTTTTGTTTCTTCATTCTTTGCATTTCAACTCTTGTTGCTATACGCTGAAATTGAACACTGCCTTCTTCCCATTTGCCGCATTTAATGACTTTTGTGAATGTTTAAAGCATTTTGGATGAGGTGGGTTTAGTGTCTTCAGAATCCGATCTGTCTAGCATTGTAGGAAGCTGGAGACTTCCTGTTCTTTGTATTTGCTTTAAACTGTGTATCACTAAATCAATTTACTCGAATTCTTTAGTGCCCAATGTGCTATATTCAACACATCAACAGACATTGAGGATTAGATCAAAATAGCATTTTTGTTATCCATTGTAGTTAAATTGTTATCCATCTTTAGGTCTAGTTGTGTAACAATTCTATATCCTGTGTTCTAAATAATCTCAAGTAAACTATGCTTCAAACATACTATATCTGACACTACATTTCATCTTAAATGGCACCTCTAGGCTTTAATCTAGTGCCATTAAGGAAATCATACTTTGGCACTGGTCCACTCGTGGTCCAGTGGTCTGACTGTATTTCATTCACACAAGCACCATATGGCCACAAAGTGCAGGCTTGACTAACGTGCCAGATCCTTTTTTCAACCATGTATAATCATCAGGAAACTGTTAAATACTAAGAGAAGTGAAACTTTAATGTGCAGTAATACAACCACAATCGTGTCATCCCAAATGATTAAATTAAGTATTAAACAAGAGACAACTTGTTCCCTGCAGTGGAAGTTTTTTTGTAGATGGAGAATCCAGTTGGTGCCAATGAAACCTTATTTTCAATCAAACGTCTGCATTACAGCCCTTCGTGTCATGTGCTGCATGTTTGGCTTGTAATGCTCCAACAGGTTAGGACAGCAGAGCTTCTCCTGAATCCTGGGCAAGAGAGGAACATTTCCAAGATGAAAATCGTTGATTATAATTTTTGATATTACCCCCCCCCCCCAAAAAAATAAATAAATAAATAAATAAAAAAGACACTGCGTCATGTTGAAAATTTCAGAGCAGCTGGGACTTCATTTTCTACATTCTCCTCCCACGTCTGCGGTCACTGGTCTACCTCAGAAAAATAACACTGCGTTGCCTAAGGAATATAAGTGAGCAAAACAGCTCATCAGATCACCAACCTCAGCATTAATAAGAATTTGGATTTTGAATTAGGAAATGTTTACTCTCCAAACTGATGTCTTGAGTAGATTTTTCTACCTAATTATATGGTCAATAAATAAGTTTTTAAAACAAACCAGTTTGTGTTTATCATGCAGGAAAAATTGACAGACATGTTTTGTGTTTATTTTGAAAGCTTTCTTTTTATACACATCTACATATTTACAAAAGTTTAATTCAACAAGCGTCCGAGAAACAATCTGAACTTCAAGGGGAATTTCATTACCAAACTCACACCCACAACGAAAATGATGCAACACGCTTTCACATTATGCAAAAATCTAAGACAATTATATGTGTACACACACACACACACACACACACACACACACACACACACACACACACACACACACACACACACACACACAAAATGCGAACACCCTAAATTGCAATCACACGGCCCGAGACGTCTTACTAACAGAACTGTTAACAGCACAAAGCATACAAGGCATTTATCACACTAATGTGCAATATTTCTAACACGCATCCACTTTAAACACACAGAAATTCACTCCACCACAATTAAAAAATAATAATAAATTTAAAAAAAAATTAAAGACACTGGATCTTTCTGGAAAAACCACCTAACCCTTAAAAATCTGTGTAGTAAAGAGAGAGATGACTTCACACTTAAATAGGTGTCCACGGATATGGTGTGTAAGCAATTTGCATTTTAGTTGTTTACAAATTTTGTGACTCAGTGACACAAATACTTTGAAGATATAGGGAATTGTTACTGGTGTTAATACAACAGGATGCTTGTCAGTCAATTTTACTTGAAATTGCAAACTTAACAAAATCTGATGAGTGCTACACATAAATTGCTACACTTTAAAATGGTATTTCTTGGAAAACGTTTTTTTCAGGCATGTTTCCATATTACGTGCCATACTAGCCGTTGGTTTCCACCACTCTCACCTACACAGAGGTCTATGGAGCACGGTGTTATCAATGGGGAGGGCATCAGGAAGATCCATTGACAGGTGTGGGTTAAGGGGTAGATCAATCGGAATTGTATCTGTCTCCATCCTCATCATCCTCCTCCTCACCACGGCAGCCCAGCTCATGCAGCACTTCCCTCTGGTAGCACTCCCAGCTCCTCCGGCTGTAAGAGTGCTCCTCCTCCCAGTAACCTGCATACAGGAAGCAGAAATCAGCCAACGAATGACTGGGTTAAGTCACTAGCATTTGGAATTGCAGTTGTGAAAAATTCACTATTAGAAACGGTCAATGTTGTCTCTCTAGATACATACATCAGTAATGTGCCTTAATATAATGATTAATGGAAATTGCAAGTCTTGTAGAAGACTGGGATGTTTCTAGTGTTTTCTGTCAGGTATCACAAGGTGAACAAAAGGTAGAGAGAAGCCGTGTACAGAGCATTCTTGTCTGCATGTCATATTCCGGTAGGATCACATTTTGGGAAACAAAAACATCCTGCATGTTTCCAAATAGTCAAACGTTTGTCTTTTCCCCTTTCCTAACCAATTCATCTTCTTAACCACTATGGGCCTAGGAAAAAAAAAACAAAAAAAACAAAACAATACACAAGATCTACTCACATGAGAAGTAGGTAACGCACTTTGACCTTTCAGTAGGTCTCCCTAAAGACATCAGCAACAACTACTTTCTGCATACACTTTTTTGTAAAAGGGAAATGAGGGAAAATTCACTTCAAGAGAAAGCAATTATGTAGTTTAGAATGTACTACCAAATAATATGACTAGCATTATCCAAGCTTATGTAGCTTCTGACTACACAGGCTGTGGTAATAATGGGTTTTAAAAAAAAAAAAAAAAAAAAGAGCCCATGTCCAAATCTACACGGACTTGAATGGCACATTAATACATACCACCATAGCGCTCCTCTCTGTCACTGTCTGCATCACTTTCCTCATCCGGGTAGTCATTCCTCCAGTTGCCTTCCTCATTTTCATCATCCTCATCTTCATACACCTCCTCTTCATGAACCACAAGGTCAGGCACCTGGGAAAAACAGCAACCCTTTATCTGAAAGCCTCGGTTTCATTGACTCATTATTTGTTTTAGTATACTTAGACAAAATGTTGAGGATAATGAAATAAAACCAGTTTTATTTTATGTTTAAGACATAAACTTGTATTAACACTTTTGGACAATCACTTTGTTCCATTATCCAAATTTTTGAGCCACCTGCCCAGAACTTAAAAAATAAAATATGCAAGGTACAATTTAAAAAGTTCTCTGTTGGGAACGTTTTCAGACCAAAATAATAAGACTGCAAGAAATGTCATCCACAGTTTTCCGTGCTACTTCCTATATTGAGGTAAATGAAATGAAAATGTACCCCATTACTGTCAGTAGTCTCATTTTTCCATATGGTGGCCTCAACTGTCACATCAGAACAGCAACGTGTGGAAAAACAAGTTTATGTGGTACTGATTGTCTTAACGCAGTGTTAGATCCAGAGGCACTGCTTAGAGTTAATAAGCCAAATATCAGCCAGACAGCAGGGACAAAATTTACAGGTAGCTCAGTAATATAGCCACGACCAGCTGCATGTCAGCTGACCCTTGCTGATTTATCTAAATATACATTTTCCAAGCAGTTAGCCCATAACAGGTGTGAACTCAAACCCCATGTCTACGCTCTATTTACTACATGTCTTCATTCACTCACTCCGATTTCAGCATTCATTCATCTGTCTGTCCATCCATCCACACACACCAGTTCTCCCTCATCAGCGTAGGCCCTGACAGACAGGATGTCTTGGATCCACCCTTGTATGATCGTTTCTTGGTAGTAAAGGTCGTAGACGTAGTCATCGTCCTGCTCCCGGTGCTCTTCCCCCAGTCTCTCTGCAGAAATGCTCAGACACTCCCGCAACATCTTTGTGTTGTTACACAGAATCACTTCTGGGTCTGAGGACAACGTCTTAAGAAAAATAGAGCGAGAGAATAAATTAATCACTACTGCAGCGATCGATATTAGAAACGTTGACTAATGTCTTATATAGCATTTAACAGATTAACCAAGGCAGTTAAGGCACAATACCATAAGGAGAGAAACAACTAAAGCATTTGTGTGCCTTTTGTCAAAACCATACAGATGTATTCTTTGTATTCAAAAAGTATTTCAACAATTAACTAACAAGCTATAAAACAGTTTGGTAAATGTACTTTGATTACCTTCAACTTTACATTAATGGATTATACTGCTTTCCTAGTAATTCTAACCTTTCATTACGTACAGAACACCCCCCAGACTTTTGACTATGATCAGGGAGAAAAACATGGAGTTATGGCAGTTAGTTAACTGTTAATGCATTTTCATTACCGTTACACATAATGGCGAAACACCAGCAACCTGGAGGGACAACTTGTCATAAATTTGCAGTGATCCGAGCAGCTTTAGGAAAGCTGCTGCTGCACCTGCACCAGTACAGCTCATCAACTTCCTTGGCAGGGATGCTAGTAAGCAGCTCCGACCTAAAAGATGCTGCGTGACTGTTCTCCTCACAGTGGGAGGGCTGGATAACGTCCCACAATTAGATACCCGTACCAACGCGGATTCTTGTATTTGGATTCCTGTTCCTTACAATTATTTTCCAATCCCTTTCATAAACTAATTTAATGCTTCACACTGCTATAAGAAAACCTGCCAAACTTGCAATATATTAGGACAACTACTCTCCGTATGGCTATGCAAGACATACTGGCTATCGATGAAGACGGGACCGGCAGCTGACGGTGGGCATTAATTATGAAGTAGTCGCATTTCTACAAAATGTATATTCAGGCTTGTTCAGCAGTTGTTTGTTGACGCCAGTGAAATGTAACTACACTTTAACCCTCTCTGCCACGGCCTTTGCTCTGCTACACGCTGTGCGTATGTGGAAAACACCGCTCCCATCAGTTTTTCCACAACTTAATCGAACAACTGAAAGCTGAGGCAGAAAATGAGGGGAGAGAGGTAGAGGGGTTATCACGTGCAACCGAGGTTCACGGATAAAATCAAACCAGGGACATTGCAGTTACATGGTAGGAATCATAACAACATCCCCCCAAGTTATATATAACTGTCAATTAGACTATTTGAAGTATCAATATCAATATACGGTATGGTAACTGATACAGACAAGACTCAAATAATACTCATCTCTAGTCAGATAAAATAGAGCTCAACTCACCTTGCCAGAAGATTTGCCCTGCTCCTCTACATCTTCATGTACGAGATCAACCACCTGGATTTCACCAAGACCCCAACATTTGTCCTTCTCTCTCCCAGGTTCCCCTGCGCTCTCAGAAGCGTCCGTCTCGGGGCTCTGCTGCTCAGCTGGACTTGGCAGCCCTGTACGGTGGCTGGAGAGTATTCTGTAGCGTTCCTCCCTCCGGGTGCTCCACTTTGTGGCCCGTAGGTCCCCAATTATCCGCTGGGAGCTGGCTGCAGAGGGGCGCAGTGCGTGGGCCGTGCGAGGCCGAGCCAAAGCCTGTCGGACCTGCGTCTGAACGGGAGCATCCTGGTGATGAGAGTGACAACGAGAATGTACAAGGCTCTTACATGGAAACGAGACGATATTTAGCTTTCATTCCCGACACCTACAAGTCGGAAGAAACTCAAGTATGCGCCAAGGGATGATCCTTCCAAAAACCTCTCACTACCCGTAATGTCTTCAAACCCAATCTTCACTGCATCACTGAAAAGGTACTTGATTTCTCGAAATGTCACAGTGAACAGAAACACAATCAACAGTTTAGCATATGACTATTTAAATAAAAAGGCCAGAAATTCGCTTGTAATAACATTAAACCAAAAAGGTGCAGACCCTTTCTAAAAAATATGTACCAGGATGTTTACTTAAGCTAATGAGCTTGCATGTTGGATGTGACTTAAATGTTTGAGACCGGATTTAATGGCGTTACAGTTTGAAGCTACGACAGTTTGTATTCTGGATTAAGTCGAATCATTTTTCGAGGCCTGCGACCACGTCACAACTACATTCAACACCAACCAAATGAGCTAACGATAGCGCAGGCTAATGCGATTTGGAGGTGATATATGGCTAATGTTGGCTAACAGCGTTGACTAGCCTGAATGCTGTGCTAACAACAACTAGCATACAGGGCGCGCTGTTTTCCAAAAATAACAATCGCTCTAATAAGTTAAATTCAGCTCGCTACGAGCCAACCAATTTTACTAAAATGTTTCGTTTATACCTACACGCTAACTAAGGTGTATTTGCCTAGAGCTAGCTATGCCTAATGTTTCCACCGGCTGCAGCGTTGCCGTTAGCCAGCAGCGCTCGGTTAGCTAACACCCTCGCTTGGACCAGCGGGCCTCTCACCTGTGTCGCTACGGTCGCCACGAGTTTGAAGACGGAGTTTTCCACCTCGGCCTCAGTGGGCTCGGGTACCGTTTCGGCCGAGCTCTGGGACGTTTCCGGCCGGATACGCTTGCACGCCAGCAACAGAGCATCTGCGGGGTCGGTCCCCCGTTTTCGCTTGACTCGCAAAATCGTCGTGTTCGGATCCATGTTGTTCCTCTGTCTGGTTTGTCTGGCAGACGGAGAGAAGGAAAATCCCGGAGCGCTCAGTCCGTCTTTATTTCCGGGTACCACAAACGTCATAGCACGGCGGAGCCCGGCAGGTAGGAAGTGTAAACAAATACAGGCGATTCCTCCAATTGATAACTTGAGTCCTTGAATAACATTATTTCCTATCGTCGAGTTACTTAATGCATTTCCTAGAATTATTATTTAGTGCCCTCAAGTTAGCTACTTAATTTGTCCACTCGTTTATATGTTCACAAAGCTCATACACTGGAGTGTGTCGCTTTGATAATACTGATATACTATAATATATTATAATATATTAATATATATAAGGTATTTAATTATAATCAATTAAATGCTGCCTGAAAAAAAAAAATTGTGATTAATTCGATTTACAAATAAACTATTATGTCCAAACGCTGAACAGTTATTTATCTTGTAAAATATTAATTCTATGACTGTGTCTTTCAAGTGAGACTAAATAAATGAAAATTTAAAATATTTAAAAATATTTTCCAAGAGGTTTTCATACTTCAAACTGTTTTCCTGTCAAATTCGATCTCATTTCATTTGTCCTCCCCAGTTTCCGCCCACTGGAGTCCAGCTGTCCACAGAGCAGTTGGTTTGGTCGAGTTTACATCTGTACTGGTGGCAGAAGCTGGAAGTTTCAACCATTTAGCCATTACCTTTATTTCGCAGGGACTCGATCAAAATGTGTTGTTGTGGAATTAGCCGACTTCGATTTTGTGGATATATATTTTTCAATCAATTCATAATGTCTCAGTTCGCTGAGCTCCTGCACAATCTTTCCATGGAGCCCGTGGCAACTGCAGAAGTATCCCCTGGGTTACAAGGACCCCTAGTTAGTCATTACTGAGTAAGGATGAAGTCACAGAAATGGAGCACAGTACATACTTTACAAATGTATTTGACATTGTTATTAACTTAACTACTAAGCCCCTTTTTGTTTTATTTTTATTTTGTTTTATATGCCATTGCTACTCATTACTATAGCATTACATCAATTTTCTACTATTTAATCAGTAATTCACCAGTAAATCAGTGACAACATTTGCCTATCCATATTTGAAAGACCATAAGAATCATCATTGTAACAACAATAAATAACTAGAAAGGTTACTGTTCATGATGCATTATTTTCTATGTATCTTTTTTTAAAGAAACAGCAAGATATCCCAATTTTAAGTTACTGTTAGTTAGCTGAATAAATGAATATGACTGGAGCCAACAGTTTAGTAAACACCTAATATAGGCAATGGATAATATTTGTTTTAGCTGTGACTATCAGTTATTGAAGCTGGTAGTCATCATTTTCTGGGAGCAAGGGCCTCCTATTGAGGAGCTGCATTCAGATCGGGACTTGCAGGTCAAAGCCACAGACCACAGGAACATAAATACACCTGAGAAGAGAAAAGAAAGGCTGTGAGTGCTTCAGCAAATCATGAAAGCACAGTGCGTATGGTGTAAAGAGGATCGTGCACATACTGACCCTGCAGGGAGTTTAGTATAGTGAATACATAGATCCCAGGCAGAGAGATGTAGGTGGTGCTCATTAACCCCCAAGGTAACCCCAGCACACAGCTGAGACCCAGCACCGTGGCACAGTCCTTCCATAACCTGGTCCCTTTTTCTCTGTTCATCTTCTTCCAGTCACTGATGCTTTCAGTGCCTCTGCTACCTCCTCTTATGCCCTGGAGCTTAAACACCACCAGCCCCAGCATGCAGGAATTACACAGTATCACCAGGCATGGAAGGGCCATGGTAGTGACGTAGCTGACTGGATGGCTGCTCATCCAGCATCTGCGGGTTGTCAAGAATTTAAAGAGTAAACTTTGAATTCCAAATGAGCCTCATGTGGGCAAAGAATAAAGCAGAGCGCGAGTAACATCACGTTATGTATCTACTAAGAAATCAAACCTCCTGTGTGATTGAATGTATAAAATCTGAAAACATGAATCTTGCTATCTTACTGTGCTACTGCGTTACTCGCTGTGCTGTTTTCGGCATCCTTCAGTTCCAGACTGTGTTTGCCATAAACACCTGAAATCCCACAAGCCCCTGCAATCAGTGTAGGAAGACCTGCAGAAAGACGAGAGGGATACAGAGTTTTACTTTGAACAAGCCCTGTCAATGGTTAAAATGGATATTAAATTCAAAGACCAAAATAAAGTTTAAGATCAAAATTCAAACATTTGTGTTTCCTGTTACTGAACTGCTGTTCTTTACAGTGCATTAACAACCACATGACTGCCCGCAGCATTCCGCAGAAATGCATACTGTTTTTGTTCACTCTCATCGCTCTCGTCAGCGTTCTTTCCAGATGCAGCAGGCAGCTACTTTAAGTGACTACACACTACTTGCCCATCACCAAGTGTCAGACAGACAAAGGCAGAGCTATTTATCAGGTGGACAGACATATGACTCCAAATGAATGCTAAGATTCTTCCACAGCTGCTGGTTTTGTAACAGGTTTGCCATATAAACTTAGAAGGTCAAAATATGTCAGTTTACAACATGGTGTCCCCATGTTGCTCCTGCTGGCTCCAAGTGGCCAAAAGTGTCTGTTGCGGGTTTAAGGACCATAACTTTTCAGATGATATTGTGCTTTCGTTGTGCATATACCCAAACAAATTCGCAGTAGATAGAATTACCACAAACCAAGTGACACACAAGGAATGTAAGGTCTTCAGGGTCTGCTGACCTAGTGCCCTCTTTGCCCATTTGGTAATCCTGCCTTTGTGTATATGCTACAGCATGAGGTACAAACGCTGTAACCTTTCGGCAAAACATTGCTCTACTGCACCCCTTGTGGACAAAAACTCCAGTCGGTACCTGTAACTTGCAGAGGTTGCTCTAAATGGAAAAAAAATGAATGTGAAAACAAGAATATGGAACTGTGTATATTGACCAAATAATTAACAATTTAGTGTAAGGATTTAAGTGTCTGTTAGCCAACTAATGTTCTCACAATTAAGGCTTTTTCAATTAGTTTTGATTATTTCATGACTGAAAAAAAATCAGATGTAAATAGTCCATTAATTCCATTTGAGCTGTTTACACAGGGGATTTTACTCTGGATATTTTTCTTCTGCCTTATGGACAGTATACTGGAAGAAAGCATATCCATACAACCTTAATATTTAGCAGAAACGCTGTCCCAGCACAGTGTTTCTGCACTCACCAGCACTCACCCCATCCCACCAAGCTGAGTTTGAGCAGGTATCTTCTGACGTAGATGTTGAAGACTCGGACGAGGAGAAGGTAGAGGTGGAATCCCTCCAGAGCTGTCCAGCTGAAGGTGGCCAGCATGGACCAGTGCAAAAAGAGACCCAGAAACCAGCAAAAGAAGCCCTCCTGGTTCTCATTCAGCTGCCGCACCCAGAAGGTGGACAGCAGATAGCTGATGTGGAGGCAGAGCAGTGCCACCGTTAACTGGATATGCACACTGATGGCCTTCTCTGGGCGCCGCCGTCTGAAATACAAATCGTGGTAATTTTTGTGCTTTTAGCAGACACAGTGAAACATCTGGCCATTTTGACCTCGATTCTACGGGTACTTCGCCTCAACTTGGTCCTATGAGCCCAGTGGATTCCCAAATACTCTTTTACGTACTGATCACTTGCCCTCCTGGTAAAAAAAAATGTTGGTCAAAGTAATGCAGTTTGGATGTGACTGTTCAGTCTGATCAGGCTGACTGACTACTGTACCACACTGACTTAAGACTTTTCCTGATTCTGCCTTCTTTGATCTTTCTGGCATACGGTATTCAAATTATAATGAGGGGGCTATATCCCCTCAAAGCCTAAAGTTGGGGGTATGCTTAAGAGGAACCAGTCTGTGCGACTTGTTGTCCAACCTCGTCGGAAGACAAAAGTGTTTATAGTTGCTCCAAATGCCACACTCACACAATTACTGTTTAAATATGTTGGTTGTATATACAAAAAGTGACAGAAATAGTTGTGTAATCAACGAATAAAGAGAGCTAGAAAAAGAGGAATATTTGTCAAAATGTCGGTTCCATTAAGTTACAGAAATTAGTGGATGCATTTCCCTCGATTCTGATGTCGAGAGGGTGTATGGGGGAGGGGGTTTCAGATGCTGTTCAACCACCTGACAAGAACATGGCTGGAGCATGGTGAATCCTCCAGTCATGGTCCTACATTGATTGGATGCTGTCATGTTGAATTTAAAGATCTCTGTTTTTCACTATCACCTCAAAACCCACTGGTGGGGGGGGGTGGCTGCACTTTGAAACATGAAAATCTGTCAAAAGTCCCGCAGGTTGGACAAAAGCAACACAGAACAGATAAGCTTGACATTCCCCACTGTCGGTATCGGACTAGGCACCCTGTCTACATGCACCACTGTGTAAAGAAGGCTGGAACATGCTTCCTCTGGGCTGCCCAAAAGAGAACATGCGCAGCTGCCAGTCAGATGCGTTTCACATATACAAGTACTTGTACATGTGAGGTGTATGGTTACATATGTAGAGCTGAAGTCATGTGTTTTCACAAAGGCCCTAGGTCAAAGGTCATCGGAGGGTGCCTTGCAGCTTGAATAGGCGGAAATGCTTTGGATCTATAGCCATAGGTGAGTGACGTTTTTCAGGAAAAACAACTGCCCTATTTAAGAGTCGGTGGTCAAGGCTGATTTTCAGAGCCGTTCATTGGCTTCACACCCTCTCACGAACAGACCTGCAGGTGCTTGATTTGACGCTGTACTTCTTCGTAATAAACCTTTATGTGCAGTCAAGACGGTGTACGCAGGGCTCCTTCATCCTCCTCACATCATCAACACCATCTAATGAACTACACAAACATTAACCATTTTTTTTTTCTTTCCTGTATTGAAGCTGCACCCTGAGAAAAGATGAGACTGCAGCACATAGAATAGTGAGTCAGGCCTGTTTCTTCAGTCAGTCTCTTCACACCAACTTGCAAATTGCAGCCATGACTGGCTTCTTAACCAAAAAGGGCATCATCATGCTTTGATCCGCAAGACCATAAACAAGCAACATGTACTGTAAGAGATGCAAGTGAAACAATGTGACTAATTCAAAAACAGTATCAATATTTATGTCCTGTGGTTTAACTTCTACAGGAAATAAACACTTGTTCTGTGAAATGAATACAATGACAACAAACATGTATTGCTTCAGTTCCTCCACAAAAAGGACAGAACATTACAGATATTTTTATGATATTATAATATGATTCACCCTCTGGAAATAAGAATTTGAATATAAGAGACAAAAAAACTCACTGTAGACATATATAGAGGATCAGGCTGATGATTGCAAAGAAGATGGAGAGTGCTGATCCAATGCAGTTGATATAAGTAAGAATCAAATAATTAGGTGCATCCACTGATATTACAGGGTTCTGGAACAAAAAAAAAAGATATAATAAAAATTCCTCTCAGAATGAAGTTCAAAAGTCTAATACAGGCCTCCCCAGGAGACAGCATTAGTTGATTTAGTTTTGTCTTAAGTACAGCTCCGCTCTGTGCCTTTCTTAAGTGCATTTTCATCGACCTGTTTTTATTTGCATTTTCAATCTGCACATGAAAAAAGGAGTGGAAACAAAAATTGACAAAAAAGGTTGAAATATTGAATATTGCAAAAAAGAAAAAAAAATCTTTAAGCTTCACTGGGTTGGTGTGCATTCATTTGCATTTTCGTCTGCAGATTTTCTGAAAAGCTGGTTAAAATTTACACTACACTTGGATGGAAGTCTGACTGACAAATTTGTATCAATGGTAGCTTATAACCGATACAATCCCTGTTTGGGGGGGGGGGCATTACGTGGCATGAGGTGAATGAAAGAACTAACAATGACAGGAAATGATCAGTATGAAGTAAACTATTTACCACAAGCACAGCAAAGAAACTGAGGTGGTTGCAGCTGCAAATAAACTCAGTTCCACTGTCAATGGTATCACAACCCCCTGTGCTCCAATAACCTAAAAAAACACACATAATGATTATTCATAAACTGCCTTTTTATTTAGAGCAACAATAATGTGGGCTGGCATAATATATAGCCTACCTATTCCATCCTCCAGCTCTGACTCCTGCCAAAACACACAAGTCCCATTTTCCCCCTGAAAGATATTCCAAAGCGAATCAAAAATCAGACGAAAGCAGATTACATTATCCAAGTGTATGCTAGCACAGCTAGTTTTGTCTTTTTACCCGGTTGTTGTGTTTGAAGGTTAGTTTGATGGGTTGTGAGAGGTTTCTGACGGGCTGGCTCCCTGCCATCACTGCTAGGACTAGGGCTCCCATAACAGTGTATTGCTTCGGGGCAGACTGGTTGGGTACTATCCCCCCTACCGTTGCCCTTCCCTGAGGCAGACCCTGCTACAATGACAAACAGAGGTGGCATAGGAGACACGAAAAGATTAATTTGAGGCAAACTCAACTTCCAAAACATGCGAACAATTGCAACAACATTAGCTACAGTATCAGCCTTTCCTCGATTTCATAATACGCAATGGCTGATTATGAGTGTACGGAGTTCATGGAAGTCAAAGCAAATCAGCTGGAAGGGAAAAGGGTTACCTTGTCAAATTATACAGATGGAGCCAACAGTGCCAATTTATTAAAAGATTTTGTACCTTCAGGGCTACTGACCTCAAAGTAAGTGCTGTTGATCAGTGTGGCCACCAGCAGTACCTCCTCCTCCAATGCAGCTCCTCTGCTTCTCTGGAGAGCCGAGGATGGGATGTGAACCTTGTGTTCGAGAGTGGGTCTCACTTTAGCCTAAAAGCCATAAGTACACACAAAAGCATGGAGAAACTATTTACAAATATTGGATACACAGAAAGCACATATTTTATATGATAAGTAACTAAAAAAATGTATGGAAATTAAATTCGTTGATTTGATGATTTTAATTCCTCGGATTTTTAAACATGTCCAGGGAAAAATGATATACTGGAAACTGTAACATCCTGAACTCTACTGTACATGTATGTGTATGATGAAGACAACAAAAAGTGTTTTTCTCCTGTTTTGCTCATTTGTTAGTGAATGTCGTATAGAGCTTAAGATTGTTTTACCCCTAATAATTGAGGACCAGAGCCGATTACCCAAAATATAACCTCACCTCTTGAGACGAGTTTACCCTTTGACGAAAGAAGTTAGGCATGAAACGCTTTCTTATTGTACACGTTGCAATCCTGTCTTCATAACACCTACCAACACATATTTCACATATTTCATCAATCATGGAGTTATACAGTAATATAACCAACTACTATGCTATTGTAACTACTTTAATTAATAGTGATTTTAGGCGAACAGACAACACAGATAAATTGTCTTCAGGTTATATAGTCCTAGTTGAAATTATTGGCAGACGTCAGTATTTGGAACATCTTCAGAAATAAACACAATTAAAATGTCGAAATATTTCAATAAAACATCCAAAGTTACTGAACAACAGCGAAAAAAAAAGCTTCCATGTAGTGAAATAAAAAATATAGACATTGAATGTACACTGTCACCCGTTTGATGAATTTTAAATTTGTTCCTCACAAAATAAAAAACAAATAAGACTCAGCTGTGCTTAATTTTCAGTGTTCACATGACCTGAATTAACCAGTGAATGATGGTTTTACTCCATAAAAAGGGGCTGATTGTTTCCAGTTTCTTTTTCACAATGGTGAAGACATTGTCTGTCTGAGAGCATCAGAAATGCTATGATCAAAAAACATGACAATTCCAAAGGCTACAGGTCAATCGCCAACGATCTTGAAATCCCTGTTTCAACAGTTTGTAATGTTATCAGGAAGTTTCACAGTCATAAAACTGTTAAAATGCTTCCTGTACGTGGTGCTAAGAAGAAACTCAATGAGAGAAGTCTGCAAAGGTTGATGTGAAAAGAACACCACGCAAGACATTTAGAGAGCTTCAGGCTGACCTGGATCAATCTGGACTGGTGGTTTTTCCCCATACCATAGGCCGCACACTAAGTTGCACACTGACTGACAAATTTGTATCAATGGTAGCTTATAACCGATACAATCCCTGATTGGGGGGGGGTGCCAAGGAGGACACCACCATTGATAGAAAGGCACAAAAAGGCAAAACTAATGTTTGCAAAACCTTTCAGAAGATGAGCCACAGGCTTTCTGGGATAATGTTCTATGGACAGATGAAACCAAAGTAGAGCTCTTTGGGAAAACAGTGCATCAGTTTGTTTATAGGTGATGAAATGAAGTCCATAAGGAGAAGAACATTCAACCTATAGTAAAACATGGTGGAGGTTCTATCATGCTGTCGAGCTGCTTTGCTTCCTGTGCTACTGGAAGCATTGACTGTATCAAAAGAATGATGAAATCAGAAGATTACCAAGGATTTTTAGAATGTGTTAAATGTGTTACCCAGTGTCAGAAAACTCAGTTTGAGGTGAAGGTCTTGGGTCTTTCAGCAGGACAACGGCCCAAAGCAGACATCCAGCAGCACAAAAGAACGGTTGAAAAGGAAAAGATGGACTGATTTAAACTGGCAAGCAATGAGTCCTGACCTATGTTCCATGAAAACCTTTGGAGAGAGCTGAAATCTGCCATTGCAAAAAGGACTCCTGCAAACTTAAAAGAGCTTGAACACAAAGCAGTGGAAGAGAGACAGAAACTACGAGCAGACAAGTGCAAGCGGCTTCTGGATGGTTACATGAAATTTTTAGGGGCTGCCAAAATTGTGTTGTTTTTTTTGTTTGTTTGTTTTTTTATTTTATTTTGTTCAGTAACCTTTCACATTTTATTAAAAATATTTTGATTTTACAAAATTGGTTAATTTGCATTTAGTTCTGAAGATATTCTAAATTCTGTACTTAAAATTAATAGGTGCTAAATAATTCAACAAGGACTACACAACAGCACTGCTGAGTGAAAACTCTTGTCATTAATTTCATGATTATTGATCATAGTTATTTATGGGTTGAGAAAGTTGTACACCACTTTGACTGACGAAGCCATTACAAACCATTTTGAGATAAACAGAGAAATGCATGTGCGTTTAGTTCATGAAAGGCTGACAGCCTTTTCCATGACAACAATATAAGTTATAAAAATTGAGTTGCATAGTCATTTTTAATGTGCTTATTTTGTCTCGGGCAAAATCATGTCAAAACTATCCTGACAGTCATTAGACAGCAGGGAACAATCACATGTATACATTAGTGTAGGAGAAAGACACCGGATATAACCCTTCAAAAAAAAAGGAATGTAAGATCTACAGCATCAGCTTCGTATCTACTGTACGAGTTACCTGGTCCAGGGGATTATTTGACGACACTCTGTGAGGAGATTTTCACAGTAATCTGTCAGAGTGGCAGACACAGAAACAGTCAAAGATAGTACAATATATGAATGGACATACAAATTAAGCCTGACAGTTGAATTAGATTAAACTCGTAAGTGACAGATCTCACTCCAGAGAATCACGAAAGGAAAGATTTTGTGTTGTAACTATTTGACCACCGCTCACTGGGGGAAACTGGACTGTAGTGTTGCACAACTGGTTGGGTAAGAGCTACTAAAACCAGGTAACAAGGACCACGACTGACTTCGTTTTTCCTTCGGTTTGATGATCCAAAGCTTTGATAGATTAACAGTTAAAACGCTATTCAACTCATAGGCACACAACCGCAAACACACAACAAATGTTGAAAACTCACCATTAGCTTGAGTTGTAGAAAACCAGGCAAGTGTGATGAGAAAAGGAGTAATCCACATCGTGTCTCACTGTTCCTCAAACACACTTATGGTGACACAGTTTATGCACAGTGTTGTTCTGCTTGTTGATGAGGGGAGCAGGGAGTTTCACATCTACATCACATGGTAGTAGAGTGGGGATGGAGATGCCATGTGGGCAGGAAGTGATTCATATGAGATGTGTTTTCTTATAAGCTGCTGATGTTAATTTTAGCTACTGTCTGACATATTTTATCTGCTCAAATTGTGTATTTATAGATTAGTAGTGAAGCCCAGCTATCATCATTTATTTATTTTAAAGCGTTATCACTGAAAGAAAGCAAATCAAATGTCCACCGCTGACAATATGACCCGAAATTAAAGTGGGCGATCCGGAGCGGCGTCGTGGAACCTTCAATTAATAAGTACATAAATCTAAATGGCAATTTTATACATGATAATCTGGGTTTATGGACCGTCAAAAATCCATCTGTTTTTACTGGCCCTCTCTGTGTGCCTGTAATTCGGGGTGTGCATGAGAGCGTGCTTCATGCACATTACCGTGCCAACTGACATAGGCCCATGTATTCAACTCCACCCACCGCTACACACCAGATCTCAGAAGTCCACATTTAACTATGATAAAAATCTCCAACGTTCGAGCCTGCCTTACAGAAAAGAGGAAGTTTCCAAATGCTACCATTTTCCCATATACGCAAGAAAGAAGAAATAGTTAAGTCATAATGGTCAGCAAGTACTGACACTTACAGCTTGCTGGGGAAGAGAAACTCAGACCTGCACCACATAATGTTTTCCAAAGTTGGCACCACAAATAGGAAAATGAAAATGCCATCCACGCTTAGATTATTTGTAAAGTCTTTAATACGTCACCTGAATAACTGAAAGTTACATATATGCATTCAAGGATTGTTGTTAAAACTATTTGCAAATAGCAACACTTGCCCATTCTTCTATACTGATTTGTTAAGAACGTATCCAAAAACACGATGTATAATATTCTGGGTTAAGGACGGGAACAGTTTTGTTTTAAGGACAGAACTGATCTACACCTAACAAAAATTTTATATGTATGTAAAGAAAATTAAAAAAAAAAAATGATCGAGGAAAATCTGTAAAGCTTGAGGGCACTTTAAAAATGTAAAGTTAGGACAATTCCTCACGTAACATGTTGGCAGGGCTACATGTGGGAGTTACTGTTGCTACGGTTACTTGAAGGGGGGTCACCAGCGCAGTTACGCCATCAATGACTACTTCTAGGCTACATCATACAGATTAATGACAGGAAAGGGGGTCTAATCAGATTGATTCTTGGAGCCTTCACAGGAGTTTTAGTCATCCTGTCCTCCATATCTCTTCCTATGCTAATTGGCTGACTGACAGAGCCACAGCAAGAGAAAGAAACCTTGACAAAGAGATACAATTGTTAGGTGGGTTTATGAGCTGGTAAAACAATTTGAACAGATACATCTGATAACAATCTGACCGTTTACAGACTGGTTAATCGGGATATGTCCTTTAACCCCCCAGAATACAGGCTTGCTTGTGGTTCCTAGAGTTTCCAAAAGTAGAATGGGGGGCAGAGTCTTCAGATATCAGGATCCTCTACTGTGGAACCATCTTCCCCTTTTGGTCTGGGAGGCAGACACCAGCTGAACATGTAAGATTAGGCTTAAAACCTTCCTTTTTGAAAAAGCTTATTGTCAGGGGTGACTCAGGCTTGACTTGACCCATCCCGTAGTTATGCTGCTATAGACCTAGACTGCCGGGGGACTTCCCATGATGCACTGAGCTCCTCTCTCCTCCTCTTCCTCTCGATCTGTACGCATTCATATCCCTCAATTCTTGTTACTAACTTGGCTTCTTCTCTCCCATAGTTTTGTGCTTTCTCATCTCTCTCCTCTCTCCTTCTGTTGTTTTTGGCAGGTATTTCTGCCCCTGGTGCTGCAGAGTCTGGATCTGTGACTGCAAACCACCTATTGCCCCCATGATCCTGCTCAAGACCCACTGCTTCAATTATTATGATTATCATTATTATTATTACATTTAGTTTTATTAGTATTATTATTCACCCTATTGTTATAATTATTAGTTTTATTATTAGTCTAATTATTATTATACATCTTTATGTGGTACCTGTACTGTGCGATGCACCCCCCACCTGTTAAAAGGGAGTTTTTCCTTGACACTGTCACCAAGTGCTTGCTCATGGGGGAATGTTGGGTCTCTGTAAATCTCACTATAAAGAGTACAATCTAGACCTGCTCTACATGAAAAGGATGGGTTAGTTGAAGTATTCCGAGCCCAGGAGAGTCTTGTCCCAGGTGGTCCCAGTCAGGCTGGTAAGACCCAGCACAGTGAGGCCACTCCTGTAGGACTCACTGAACATCCTCGGGGTCTCTCCAAATCTTTCCCTCAGTCTCTGCTCCAAGCTTTGAGTTGCTCCTGAAGACCTGATTACAATATAACATAACGGAATCTTTCTCTCTGAAATGTTCATGACTATAACTTTGCAGTTACATAACATCCAACATTCTGGACTTAAATTGATCATTCAGTGTTGTCCAGCATTAAGACATTGTTTGCATCTGGCATTAACATGCGTCTTGGGTGATATGAACATGGACAGGCGAGACACATTGCCGTATGCACCTCTGTCTATCTCCATAGTGTCCAGCTGACCACGGATTTCATTTCTGCCTATGTCACTTCCATCCACCTAAGCGGCCTGGTTATGATAGGAGTCATCTAGTCTGATTTGGACTGAATTTTCTACCCAAGTGAAGATTATGCGCACAGGAAATTAATTCCTGAGTTCATATAAGTTGACCAAGAGGCTAAATGTTAAGAGAGAAAAGCAGAACTGAGAACAGAGCCTTGAGATGCTCTATATCTCACATCAGAAAATACTGATGTGGTATTATTGTAGGAAGCACACTGTGTTCTTACTGGTAAATAAGAAACCACACAAGAGCCTAAATTTGCTACAGAAAAACATAAACGGCAAGCAAAAGCAGCAAAGAAGTGGCTCTTTTTGAGTAAGTTTGGCTACGGTGTCAAAAAGAAATCTATTATTGTATTTATTCTTACTGATTTAGTTAGAGAAATAAACTGCTTTAGCAACAGACATTGTATAATTTGTAATTCAGTAACCATTCGTGCCATGAGGGGTAGAAAGTTTTTGCGTTCCAATCTCCCGCTCGCCTGCTTAAGAGCTTGTGTTTCTTCAGAAAAAACCTGGTTGTAGACCCTATTAACCATCTAGTTTTTGTAGTAAGAGGTACAACTGACTCCAGGAGACTAGAACTGGCTGTGGCCTGCCAATTGGGCCTGTCACTGTAGTGAAAGGAGCCAAGACCATTAGCAGCTTCTCACCAAGAGCATTGAAAGTTGATGGACAAATTTGACATGGGGCAAATACATCAGCAGCAAAATTAAAAGGACAGACTAGTATTGCTTCAATTTAAGGAAGTGATCTGACATCACAGGAGTCACAATCTGACTTTAATGGGAGAGACAGTCAGATCGGAAACCACAGTCCGGTGTGATAGAATCAAGTCAAGAGTGTTACTGTTGCAATGAGTAGATTTACACACTAACTGTGTGAAACCAAAAGTGCCGGAAAGTCTTTACTTACAGGGATAACAGGCCTTATTCCAGTGAAAAGTGGAATCAGCAATTATCAAAATCTCATAAGAATGAGTAACAAGGTCTGAGACAAATCCTAAAAAAATTGTACGTGGGGCATTTCGGAACAACTTTTAAATGAAAAAAAAGAGACAGCTTTTTATTAATTTTACTTTTTATTAATTTTATTTGTTTCATCGTTGAAAGTTTTCAGGTGATCTGTTCTAAAAGGGAACCAGGAGACGGCAGAATTTGTGTTGCGAAATGCGGAGACCAAGTGACATGGTTTCTGTTTTACTGCAATCAGGTTGTGGAAAATGTTTAGACGTCCAGTTTTTACATCAAACACGCAATCCTGTACATAAATCAAACACTCAATAACCATTAGAAGCACACATTCTCCGTCATGGGGTCAGGAATTGTTCAGAGGTTCTACACCTGCTCACATCCACCCCCAATGGTCTTCTCTCCAAAAAAAGGCAGTTCAGTCTTTGCCCTAGAGTCTGATCCCCGTCTCTCTCCTGAGAGGCATTATACACTTCCACCAGGACACGACCATCTTCAGTTTGTTGGAGATTGCCAGCTCTGACCAGAAAGAAATGATGCACCTCTTATACATAGGGGGTCGCGCGTGCAGCTTTTCAGTAGCAACCACAAAACGTGCCTGAGTGTCAGACCTACTGCAGGCACTCCTCTGTTAGCTTTCCTGTAGGCCAATTGATATCATTATGTCGTATTCGCCAGTTACCCAAGAGGACCATGAGTGACTTCATTTTTCTCTTGCTTTGATAATCCACGACCTTGCAAATATAATTAAAATAATATTCACCTCACAAGCACGCAAGCGTAAACACGGAGGAATCACATGAGAAATAACCATATGTTTGGGTTGTAGAACATCAGAAGAGTGTTATCTGTTTGAAGTTTCCTTGATGAGTGTTTAGAGAGTAACAAACATAGCCACCAATCACCACCACTATGTGATAAACATGGTGGTGGTGATTGGTGGGTTGGTGCGGGACTGATATGGCCAGGAAATCTGATTCATATCGTATCTTTTATAATGGATATTACAAGGGTACAATTTAACCTATGCTTGCACAGTGGGAAATTTTTATGTATATCAACAGTATGGGAGCTTCTGAGTTTTGAAGAACGATCAGGCACAGTTCTGCAGTAATTGATTTCAGTTGCGTGTTCTCTCTAAGAAAAAGACCTGAAATTTCCCCAAAAGGCGGCAAAAAGTGAAAGAGTCACCTCTTGTTTCTCATTTTTTTCACAATTTTACAAAACAATTTTACAAAACTGCCAGCAAAATTTGCTGCATTCAAAAATGTTTATTTATTAATAGTTTTAGCTGCCTTTCCTTTTTCCTTACTTTGTATTTGTATTACTTTGTTTGTATTATGGACTTTCATTCATCTCAGATATATATTCTGATATATATATTAAATTCAACATCAAGACATGTGGTTATTCTTCCAATTTTACCAATTTTTCCTGAATTTTATACTAACTGAAGCAAGTAATCATTATGTATTTGTTTCGAAGTCAACAGAAATGTAGTCTTACTTTTTATGTGAGATAATATAAACTATAATGATTCTACAGCTATCCCGAACAGAGAGGTTAAACTGTTTTTGGACAGATTTGTCCACATTTCTTTTGGTTTGGCGTTTCACATGGCAGCAACTGAGAGCCAGTGCTGCTACGGATACACAGTCAACTTTTGTGGAAAATGCCATCGTATCAGTGCTGATGCTAATTCAGTTTACATATGATTTCATTTAATTCAAACTTGATCAGTCTCCCATATTGATTAGTTAAAACTTTATTCAATAACACATTTACAATATTCTACAGTAGTTTAGTCAAGGAAAAAATTTTACTTTTATGGCAGAATTGATTTAAACAAGAGTTTTTGTTTAATGTGAAGAATATTTACAAATTACAGTGGTAAATGTTTAAAAGGTTAAATCAAAAGATTACAATTAAGGGAATTTTCAACCTAATGTTTACAGGGCTCTGTGCGGTAGTTGCTATAGCTACGGTTACATGGAAGTGGATTATCAGGGGAGTTATGCAATCACAGATTACATCTCTAGGCTTTATCATATCGAATGTGATTCCTGAAGTCTTCACAGGGGTTTTAGTCATCCTGTCCTCCATATCTCTCTTCTGGGTCTGTCAGTCTTGGCTGAGCAAGATAAAGATACCTTGACAAAGAGATACAGATGTTCTAATTAAATTCTAACAGCATACAGACTGGTTTAAAAGCCCTCAGAGGCAAACGCTATTCAAAACAAGCAAGCAAAATTTTAACATGACAAACCCTCAGCAGACCTTGAGTGGAGTTGGGGATTCATAAAAAGGTAGAGAATGGGGTAGTTGATGTATCCTGAGTAGGGATGGCCAGGCGACAGGTGGTCCCCATCAAGGAGGTAAGACACAGTACAGTGATGCCACTCCTGCACACAACTAGAATTTCTCATAAATTATACTATACATGGTAGTCAAAAGAAATCTTTACAAAATTTAGAAACTATCATAAAAAATCATATTGCTAGAATGGATTATATCTGTTGTCTTGCCAAAAGCAATTGACATGTATTCACATTTCATCAGTTTGGTTAGTATCGGCCATGGTCATTTATGTAACTCTGTAAAACTGTCTGACGTCCTTCACTCCTAAAGAGACTGCCACGATTACACCAGGGATAACCTGAGAATCACACATGTACCAAAACATTAGTAGTAGTCAACAGGTTTTGGTGCCAATCACGAGAACCAAAGGGTTTCTTTTTCACCCTGCACCAATGTTCAACAAAAGCATCAAAGAAGAGGCAGAGCTATTCATACTATCCACATACATAAAGATATCCCAGTCATCTTCTAGCTAGCCTCCGGTTCAGTAGCAAAGTAATAGGAGTGGTAAAGAGAGTAGGCACTCTTGCAACACTCACCCCATCCAGCAAGATGGGGCAGTTTGAATGGGTAGGGTTTGTAGTGGATGTTAAACACCTTCATCGGCAGCAGATAGAGGTGAAGTGCCTCAATAGCCAGCCAGGTCTAACAGCAGAGCAAGGATCAATGCATTAAAGCTGGAACTAATACACACACCCGGTCTGGCTCCACTTTGGCCCCCCATTCAGTCAGCAGGAAGGTTGAATTGAGCAGAAATAAGCTGCTCAGAGACACATGAATAGAAAAGGAGTAATCCAAGCTGTGTCAACAGTCCAGACTGGTGGTGGTGGTGGTGTAACGGTGTAGGGAATATTTTTTTGGCACTTCGGACCCCTTAATACCAATCAATCATGGTTTGAACACCACAGCCTATCTGAATATTGTTGCTGACCATATACATCCCTTTAAGGCAACAATTTACGTTGTCTCAAACTGGTTTTGTGAACATGACAATGAGTTCAGTGGACGTCAGTGGCCTCGCCAGATGCCAGATCTGAATCCAATAGAATACTTTTGGGACGTGGTGGAACGGGAGATTGGCAGCATGAATGTGTAGCTGAAAAATCTGCAGAAATTATGTGATGTAATCATGTCAACATGGACCAGAATCTCAAACGAGTCTTTCTGACATCTTGTGGAATCCAGGCCAAGAAGAACTGAGGCTGTTTTGAGAGAAAAGGGAGGCTCTACCCAGCATTATTATGGTGTTCCTAATAAAGTGTTTGGTGAGTGTACTAGATATCTGCATCGAATCTAAAGGATATATTTATACCTACCGACTGAAGACATACACCCTGAGGGACAAAGCACTGAAAGAAAGCAGACAAGCCACAACCTACGTAACTGATGTGTGACAGTATTTTCCAGTGGACTTCTTCGACTGGTTGCCTTATGTGCAGAAAAGATGGGAGAAAACATGATTAACTTTCTGCAATTTACAGATTCACTTTTACTAACATCTAGAAATAAGTCAGAAATGTAAGCAACAAGATTTTTCTCATATTGTGTTAATACCAGCACTTACCCATACTGAATAAAGATAATCAAAGATTCATATATGACTATCATCTGTTTTATTTTTTTCTGTTGTATGGTTGCAGTTGCAAATAAGTCAGTTTGGTTATCAATTTTAAGTCTCACATCCATCTGTTTTCCAGAGCCAATTTGGGATCATGAAAAAAATCAGTTTAGTTAATTAGGCCTAATTTCGCTCTGTCTGAAGGGCAAAATGCCCTTAAAGGGCATTAAAATAAAAATTCCACCTTATGTCACTTAAACTGCTTTCATTAAAACCTCTCGTCATCGCATACAAATTAAAAATGTCTTTTATATATACGGCTTTACAGTATATTATTTTACATGCAGACATATCTGTCATGTGTGATGTACAAAACTGTTGGTATACACATGCACCAAACAACATCAAATGGTGAAAATTAGTAGTTCTGTAAAAATACAAAAATGTAGAACTACCTTGAAGTTAACAATGGTACATTGCACAGTTATGAAGTTTACCCAGTAGATTAAAAGCAGGTTTAAGAAAATACTAAAAACCCAGTGCCACAATACTGTGATCAAATCCAGTGAAATTAATTCTTTTCATTCCCTTTAAAATTTAAGGGTTCAGTGACACAAGGACAATTTTGTGATGAATTAGAAGAATTCAGTGTGATAACACCATCAAAAAGGACAATATATCCTCATTCAGTAAGTTTAAACAGGGTGTCTAAGATACAAAAGGAACAGGCATAACATCAGAGCCCAAATTTCAAGAAAGCCACTGAAACAGTGTCTGGCATCTTTACAGTCTGTAAAGCATACAGCACACTGTATAGACAAGAAAAAATCATCTTGATTGACTTATTCTTATTATGAAGGCATTATTCCCCTTGTAGTTCAATCCTGAGAACCATTGATGAGATATTCTCCTGTTCAAACTAATGAGAAGACAGTAATGGAAGAAAACATAGAGAACTATAACATACACCAATGTACAAATGATATAATTTAAATATTTTTGATACAGGAAAGATTGATTTAAAGTGTTCAATGTCAAACCAATGATGACCAAAGAATCTGCAGAGAATTATGACAGAGACTAAATTGTAAATGTAATTTATGGATTGAAACATGAGGGTGTCAGGATGGATTCATGTAAATAAGACAAAGCATATACTTGGAATTGGCTTTGCTGCATGTAGCTGACCAAACCAATAATCCTCTCCTCCTTTGGGATGGTGTGTAGGGCATACACAGGCAGCCGAGTCTCAGGGACCAATGACTCAATCTGAGGCAGCAGCTAACAGTGGATATAAGAAGATGAATTGTGGCTTACACTCAAAACACAGACACACACAAAAAAAATAATAATCAAGGATGATAATAACATTGGTCTACAAGGTTTGTTTTCACTGAACACTGCCTAAAATGATGTCAGCCTAATATAACAACGACATTAACATATTCACCATCATACCATCTTAATCAGCACTGTTCCTTCTAAATTCATCAGCACCATCTTCATCAAGGCCAGCTTGTGTACCTATGGAGATTCTATTTGGATCCTGGCTTTGGTTCCTGCAGAGTTGTAATTTATAGAGCCTCCAGGCTCAAGCAGGGGATCTTCCCACGATATTATGGATTATCTGTCTTGCCACACTGCAGAAAAAAAACAAAAAACCACTTATGCGAACAGACTTTCAGTCAAGTACATATATATATACATATATATATGGACATATATATGTCCATCCATCTATCAATCCATTCTCTGCCGCTTATCCAAAGTCAGATCGAGGTGGCAGAAGGTCAATCAAGGCAGCCCACGTGTCCTTCTCCCCGGCAACGTTTTCTCCTGGGGGCTTCCAGGGCATTCTCAGGCCATATGAGATATATAATCTCTCCAGCGTGTTCTGGTAACTTGTAGGAGACCCCGGGGTCTCCTACGAGTTTGACCTGCCAGGAAGATTTCCAGTAGAAGATGATGCCTGAACCACCTCAACTGGCTTTTTATGACGCGAAGGAGCAATGGCTCTATTCCGAGCTCCCTGCAGATATCAGAGCTCCTTATCCTATCTCTAAGGTTGAGCCCAGCCACCCCGCGGAGGAAACTAATTTCAGCTGTTTGTGTCCACGATCTCATTCTTTTGGCCATTACCCAAAGCTCATGACCATAGGTGAGAGTCAGAATTTATATCGACTGGTAAATCAAAAGCTTTGTCTTTCAGCTCAGCTCCCTCTTCACCACAACGGTCCGATACAGTGCCCGCTTTATTGTTGATGCCCCACGGATCCACCTTTCAATCTCCTGTTCCATCCTACCCTCACTCATGAAAAAGACCCCGAAATACTTAAACTCTGTCACGTTGGGCAGAAACTCCTTCCCAACTGGAAGGGAGCAATCCACCATTTTCCGGGAGAGAGAGATGTCCTCAAGCTTGGAGGTGCTGACCCTCATCTCAATTGGCTTCAAACTGCCACAGTGCGTACTGAAGGTCACGGTCTGATGAAGCCAACAGAACCATGTCATCTGCAAATAGCAGTGACGCAATTCTGAGGCCACGAAACCAGATATTCTCCTCCCCCGGGCTGCGCCTTGAAATGCTATCGATGAAGATCACAAACAGGACTGGTGATAAATTACATTCCTGATGGAGGCCAACACCCACCGAAAACATGTGTTACTTCATGACAAGAATACAGACACAACTCTCACTCTGGTTATGCAGGGACTGAATGGCTCGAAGCAATGGCCCAGGATCTCCATAGTCCCACACTACCCCTGACAAGATCCCACAAGGGAACCGGTCGTAGGCCTTCTCCAAGTCCACAAAGCACATGTAGACTGGATGGGTAAACTCCCAAGTAGCCTTACATGGGTAAAGAGTTGCTCCATTGTTTCACAGCCAGGATAGAATCTACATTGCCCCTCCTGAATCCAAGGTTCGACCATTGGTCGGAGCCCCCTTTCCAGCACCCTGGCATAAGCTTTGGTTGGGAGGCTGAGCAGTGTGATAACCCGATAATTCGAGCACACCCTCCTGTCCCCCTTTTTAAAAATGGGAACCACCACTCTGGTCTGCCAGTCCACAGGCACTTTCCCCGACCTCCAAGCAACATTGAAGAGGCGTGTCAGCCAAGACAGCCCAACAATGTGAAGAGCCTTCACTATCTCAGGGAGAATCTCAACCACTCCTGGTGCCTTGCCACTGAGGAACTTCTTAACCATTCCTCAGAGGACATGATGGTTGGGTTCAGGAGTTCCTCAAAGTGATCCATCCACTGCCCGACGATATCCCCAGTTTGAGACAGCAATTCTCCTCCCCTGCTGAACAGTCTGGGCCAAGCCCTACTTTACCTCTCTGAGATAGTGGATGGTTTGCTAGAACTTCCTTGAAGCCAACCAAAGGTCCTTCTCCATAGGCTCCCCAAATTCCTCCCTCATCTGGGTGTTTGTGTCAGAGACCGCCAGAGCTACAGCCCCTCAGGCCTGCTGGTACCTGTCTGCTGCTTCAGAAGACCCCCTGGCCAGCCAGGCCCAAAAGGCCTCCTCCTTTTGCTTGAGAGCTTCCCTCACTACCAGTGTCCACCAGCAGGTTTTTTGGTTGCTGCCATGACAGTCACTGATGGCCTTACGACCATAACCCCTTAATAGGCGCATCGACAGTGGAAGCTCTGAACATGGTCTCCTCAGATTCCATGTCCCCAACCTCCCCTGGGATGCGGACAAAGTTCTTCCAGAGGTGGGAGTTAAAAGTCTCATGGAGAAGGGCCTTTACCAGACATTCTCAGTTCACCCTCACTACATGTTTGGGTTTTCCAGGTCTCTCCAGCCACCTCCCCCGCCATCTGATCCAACTCACCACTACGTGTTGATCAGTTGACAGCTCTGCTCCTCTCTTCACCCGATTATCCAAGACATATGGCCACAGATCAGATGATACTACCACAAAGCTGATCATTGATCATAGGCCTATGGTGTTTGGGTACCAAGTACATGTATGAACCACCGCATGCTTGAACATTGTGTTTGTTATGGCCAATCCCTGGCTAGCACAGAAGTCCAACAATAAAACACAACTAAAGTTCAGATCAGGCCACTCCTCCCAGGAAACACCCTTCAGGTTTCTCCATTGTTGTCCACATGATTGTTAAGTCCCCCAGAAGGACTATAGAGTCCCCAGGTGATGCCTTATCCACAGACCCAACCACTGACTCCAAGGAGTCTGGATACTCTGAACTGCCATTAAACACAAAAGCAGAAACAACAGTCAGAGCCTTCCTCTTCGAAACTTGCAGTCACATTGAGGTGACCCTCTTGCTCTCCGGGGAGAACTCCAACACAGCGGCGCTCAGCCGGGGACTTGTGAGTATCCCCACAACCGCCCAGTGCCTCTCACACTGGGCAACTCTGGAAAAGGATAGAGTCCAGCCCCTCTTCAGGAGTTTGGTTCTAGAGCTAGTGCTGTGTGTGGAGGTGACCCAAACTATATTTAGTTGGTACTGCTCCACCTCCTGCATCAACTCTGGCTCCTCCTCCCTGCAAGTTCAGTTGCCTTCGTAAAGCACTTAGACTCAGCTGCTTTGTTTGTAATGTAATCGCGACAAATCTGTTGTAAGTTCATTTTTGTACCTTTCAAATTAAAAGAAACTGAATGTCTTAGGAGTTTTACGAAACACAAGATAACAAAATGTGAATAACTTTTATCACTGTAGGATGATCGTTTGGATTGGGGGAAATCTGACTCCACAGAACCAGGTCTCAGCTAGTTCTGTTGTGTCCTGCTGTGCTAGATAACCCCTCTGTGTATGTTATTTATGGCTGCTTTAATAGGCTTGGTAGATAATAGCTATATTTTCCTTTTCAGGTACAGTGTTCCTTTAAGTTTGTGACAATTAAAAATAAAGACCAAAAACATAAATGAATAAATTAATAAATAATATCTACTTGTACCAATTTTGAATAGATGCATTACTCTTTCTTTGGCAAACAAAAATCTAAACTAATAAAACAAACCTTCTTACCTTTGTCAGCCTGCGATTTGGGAACCAGCACTAACAGCAGTAAGGGAACCATTGTACTTCCTCTGAATGTGTGATTAATGGAATAAATGAAAAGTGGAAATAAAGCTACATTTTAGTACAGATACAGTCAGTGTATCTCAGATGTGAGTTAACTTACATCCAAAAGAAAACACTTTTGTAAGGTCAAACAAAAGAATCAACACAAGACAGGCACCTTTTGCTATAACAATAAAACTCTTATTCTATTCCTGAACATGGCCAAGTGTTTTGTAATTGATGTGATAGCAAATACTCAAAAATATTAACTTAATCTCCAGTTTCCAACTGTGGTATAAATGCATAAAGGACAACAAAGAAAAAAATTCAACATTTTTCATTATTTACTTTCTAGTCTTTCTCTCTTGCCCTCCCATGGACACAGAATTCCAGTGTACAAATATGACAAATTTGGGGTCAGTTCTCCTAATGGTAACACTACAACCATAATCTAAAATCCAACACTCAAAAACATTCAAAACTCAAAAAGAAAACATCAGACATAATGCTTTATTGTTCGCCAAATAGAGCAAAATCTTTTGTACAGTTCCACCTTTGACACCCATCTCAAAGATTTCTTTCAAATCTATTTGGAAAACTAATTAAAATGTTCAACTTTTGTAGTTAGATCAAATTCATCAAAATCCCTATATGTCACTTTTAGAAATGTGACAGGTAATTCCATAATACCTTCACAGTAATACCCCAAGTAGGCCTTCAACTTAATAAAGGAAAAGACTTACATTAATGCTTGGTCGTCTTACTTCTGATGTGAACAGGATGAACCAGACAAACACAATAGTGAGCTGTGTTCATGAGTGGAGGTTGAAAGTAAAACACAACAGTGCTTGTGTTAGGTCTACTGGAGGTGTTTGTATTGTGCACTTTTTTTTAAACAGGGCAACCAAATTATTGCAGTTTGTTTTACTGTTATTAACATCAACATAAATATATTATGTACAAAAACTTAATGTATAAAACCACTAAAGTTCCCAGCTGTTATTGTTGTATATTAGGTATGCTGAAATGAGTGAACTAGTGAATTAGTAAAGGTTAAAAAACTGCTGAACATTAAAACACACACTGTCATTGTGAAAAATATATGAAAAATGTTCAATATATATATATATATGATGAAAATTATAACTAGAAAGATTTGGGGATAATGTTCACAAATCAGTATTTCAAATAGAACAAGCAACATATATACAGTATTCTGGGATCTTATCAATGCACCATTTTCTCTTAAAACTTTCACAAAAAGGAGTGAGATGGGAAAAACCTGAGTCCTCTTACTCTGCCCATAAATAAAAAAGGTAGAAATCCTTAACCATCTTATCTAAACTGCATTGTGTGCTTTAAGGGTGGTGGTGGCTTGTGTCCCAATACGCCACAATGAGTCTATATAAAAACAGGTCACACTTTCCTTGGTGTGAGGGCTCTTCCTGTGTTCAGAGAACTAGTGTTACAATGCATAACCATAAATACTGTATTATTACATTGTAGCCTGGACAATTAGAGCGGCTTCATCTTTCTTCTTAGTTGACATCCTGGCACAGCTTTCCTTTGAATAGTACACCTTACAGGGCCAAACGGGACATGACTGATATGTTTTCAACTTTTATACTGCATGTTCTTTGTAGAAAAAAAATAAGGAAGCTTAAGATGGGACAGTTGCTAAGTGTATGACTATCACAGCTAAATAGTCCTCAGTTCAAATCTCATTTTCTGCTTTTCTGTAAGGAGATGAATGATGACGCTTTAAAATAGCACTGAAACTGTGAGCTGTTGAAATATTTTACAATTAACCTGAGATTTACTTACTAGCATGAGTTGGTACTAGTTCGTACTGTATGTGTGCTGTGTTTTTGTACATGACAACATCATGATCTAAAGTAGAAATAATGTCAAACTTTACAGTATTTCAGAATAAAGCCCCTGAACACACACACACACACACACACACACAAACACACACACACACACACACACACACACACGCACACACAAACACACACACACACACACAATGTTTTGGTATAATGAGCTGACTGTAGACTTAGTGGTTGGTGCTACGTGTTTCACTGCTCGTCTGAGCGGCTGAGTTTCTGTCCTTTCTCAAAGACAGCATAAACCACAGGAAGATGGAGAAACCTGTGTAAATGAATTTACAAGAAGATTAGTAAAGTGTCAGAAAGAGTACAGGAGGAGAGAATCATTCTAATGCCACTGATAAACAATCCAACTGTGTCGCGCCACAGTTTATCAATATACAAATAGTCAGGCTATTTTTCACTCCAAGTAAAATCATCTATGTTATAATAAATGTAGTTGTTTCTGTAATCATGTCAGTTTGGAATAGGAATAAATGTCCTCGGCCTGCACGGTTAAGAATCCATCGACTTTAGCCTTTTATTCTATGGCACAGAAAGCTATCCTTGTTCTGCGGTACAACTTTGTGTTTTCATTACACATTTACAGCCAAGTTAACGTATATGGTCTGGCCTGGACAGGATTACAGTTCCTGCTCCTAACCAACTTAGTTGGGCATAAATGTGTAGTAATATAACTTGCTATGTTCAAATTTCAGTAGTTATGGAAGTTACACACATCTGTGCCCCACCCTGAATGTAACCTGAAAAATATCCCACCATTTTAAGTGGGAATCATAAGTTGACAACTGTCAACTTTGCCGTTACAGTTGCCTCATATAACCCTTCCTGTCATATTTACAGTAACATCGCCACATAATAGAGCTGATCATGTGGAAGCAGGTTGTGCAGACCTTGCAGTGGGTTCAGGATGCAGAAGAGATAGAGGCCAGGAGTGGTCAGGTAGCCAAAGGAGAAGAAGACCAGGCCCCAGGTAATGCCAAGCAGATTGGTGATTCCCAGCAGGGTACAGATGTCTCGCTTAGCTCTGTCACGGCCACTCTGTCCCATATTTTCAGGTCATAGGCAATCAGAAATGACCAGTTAGAGACACTGGAATGTACGTAGTCTAATAGAGTGAACACCAAAACTGCTTTTGAGGACAATAACCTAGTCTAGAAAACTCCCGAGTAGAAACACATTTATCCTCTTCAGTTTGTTTAAAATTGTGCTTTCTAGAGGCATACATACAGTATTATGTCATCACTGTTTTCAGTACTTTCTATGAGAGACAGTTGTTCAGTTATACAGACTGTGTGCAAGGGAGACTTCTATGATTTAAACAGGTACAAACTGACAAATCATTATAATAGCAGAGTTTGGACAACCCAATCTCTAAAAGGGACATGTGTCCTTTAAAGATAAGGAACTGGTCATATTCTGTTTTTTTTCTTATTGTCAATAAATCTCATGAAAAGACCAAAACAATGTGTTAATCAGTAGTTTCCAACTTCCCTCCCGCATCTGTGGCACTCAGCGCCAAGCCCTTTGGTTCTTACTGAGGGTGGACAGATATCTTGACAAATGAATCACAAATATATAGTTTAATATTCAAACAAGGCTGTAACGGTCTGCCTCTATGTTCCCCTTGGCCCATGTCTCCAGCTTCTTCTCCCTGCTCCCAAGCTGCGTTTCTCCCTCATCTCCCCAGACCTGCCTTCCTCTAGTCGCCCACCCGATATCCGCAGATATTCCTCCCGGTTCCTATTCACCTGACTCCCCTGCCCATTCACATACCCCTTTCCACTCGTCATCGGCCCTGCAGTCACCTAAGCTCTCCCCACCTGCATCTCATTCTACAGTCAGCCTGGCACAACATACTGCATACCAGTTCATTCCCTTTTTGTTCGTTGTCAGGTCGTCTGTGTCTGTCCCCAGGTGTTTTCCCTGTGCTCCTGCTAGCTGCTTGCCTATATACCTGCCTGCCATTTTGTCCAACTCGACTGCCTGTAATCCTGTTTTCATTTATGAAAAAACTACTTCATCGCATCATCCCGCCTTTGTGTCTGCATCTGGGTCCACCCTGCCTGAGCTGTTACCAGCAACCCTGACAGGCTCAGAAATTTCCTGGGACAAGTGGCCACTGCAAGAGGAATTATGTATCATTATGTATAGATAGAACAGCAATCGTATCCTTTACAGGTCCTATTTAAAGACAGGAAGAGCAGAACACAAACAGTGCAGACTGACCCCTACCTCTTTGCTATGGCAGAGAGTCATCACACGTTTGATTGTCACCACTAGCAAGATCACATTAAAGATGAACACCAAGCCAAATACTCCGACTGTAGTCACCATCTTCACTGTGTCATTGGTTATATAGCATCTGCGCAGAGAAGGGAGCATGAATAACAATTTAATCTCATAAACTGAAAAATCAAACCTTCTTTAATAAAAAGGTCAAATCAGTTTATTAAAGATTCCGCTGAATGAAGTAAAAGTGTCCATGGAGCTAGTAGGGAGTCAGTGTTTCAACTTTAGGAAATCAGATGCTTGGTAACATTGGGTTTTTACTGCCCATGAAATGGAATATATCAGTACATCCCACCTATTCATTGTTATTTATAATAACTGCTGTTACTGTGAATGGTGTTAAAATACACAGACACTCTAAAGCACATGCAAAGTGCTTTGCATGTTTACAGTAAGTTACGTATTAGTCTAGACTGTACATGCTGGCAAATTTCTCCCGCTTCTCCCTTACATTGTACTGCTGTTGGAGTTAGACGAGTCCAGACTAACATGACCATATGCACCTCTGTCTATGATGACCACCAGGGACACAATGACTGCAGGAATACCTGCAGGAAACACAAGGATTAAGCAAGGGATTGATTCTTTGCCAACAGTCATTCAGTTTGCCAGCTGATACCGACAACTTGTAGGTCCCTAGCCTTGGTGACCTTACTCACCCCAACCCACCACACTGAGTTTGAGCAGGTATCTGTTGACATAGATATTGAAGACTCTGACTAAGAGAAGGTAGATGTGGAACCCCTCTAAGGCCATCCAGCTGAAAGTGGCCAGCAGGGAGTAGTGAAGAGAAAGAGCCATGTAAAGGCAAAGTCCAGTGGAGGACAGTGCTGCTGCTGTCTGATTGGGGAGGAAGTGCAGGTTGAGAAGGATCAGGGCAATGGCGAGGTTGATGTGGACCTTCATAGAGACATCTGCTCTGATATTTCTGTCAAACACAGGAAAATCGATCCATGTCAAGTGTAAAAGTATGTGCAGACATATCATAGTGGCAATGAAACTAGGAAAGTGGAGGAAGAACGGAAGGATGGAGATAAAGAAAATAAAGAAGAAGAGTTGGCATTTACTGTAAGGAGGGACAAAATGTGATAAGAAGGGAAGGAGAGCACATTGCATTTTAAAGTAATTGAAAGAAGCAAAGAAACAAATGAGGCAACAAATGGACAAATAAGAAAGGGCAGCAAGAAAAAGTAAAACAAGGGAAGAAGGGGAGAGTTGACTCTGAAGAAGTGATGGGAACAAGAAAAGAAGGATGCTGCTGTAACTGAAAATATGTGAGAGGCGATGACAGATTGAAGGTAAGAAAGGATAAAAGACAATGAAAGGTTAGGAGAATAATCTACCACGGAAGAATAAATTACCTATTTGTGATGAAGAGGAAAACAGTGATGACCAGGGCAAAGAGGGAAAGACTACAACCAATCAGAGTAATGTACATCAGAATCTCCCGGTCTTCAGGTGAGGGGGTAGTGGGCACCTGTGGACGAAATACAAAGGAACTCTGTCTTTCAGCTGTACGCTTGCTGTATTTGTATTGTTATATTTAGTCTGTAATGAAAAATCAGATCAGAGATTTTGCATTAAGTTGTACATAAGCACTCACCGTGGTGCTGGGTAACTAAGTCTTGTATTCAAAAAATCTATATGAGGCACTTTTTGAAGGTGTTTACTTGTACTATTTCCCTGTTACGCTACTTTATACTTATACTCTACTACATTTCAGAGACAAATATGGTACTTTTTTACTCCACTACCGTTGCTTCTTAGCCATCGTTACAAGTTATATTTCATATTAAAATTTACATATAAAATCTGCAGGCGTTCAAGACACGATATCTAGTTACAGATTAAAATTGTTAAAGTACATACCCTGGTTAAAATCAGCTCCACCGCCACATGGCTTTAACATTGAATTTACATGTAAATGCATCCGTAATAATAATCCCACAATTTAATAAATACAATACACATATAATATATAATACAGTGTAAGGAGTGTATACACACTTGTAAAAATGACTAATTCCACTGTTGATACTTTATTTACCAGCTGTTAATACTTTATTTTTACTTAAACGAATTTTGAACGCAAGATTACTTGTAATTGATCTAAATGGACTGTACTTATATAGAGCTTTTCTAGTCTGATCGACCAATCAAAGCGCTTTACACCACTGCCCCATTCCCCCATTCACACAGCGCTCTTTCTATACACACTGTGCTCTACACACACACACACGATTTCTCGCTCGCGGGGGCAATTGGGATTCAGTATCTCGCTCTACCTCCTGAGCCACAGTAACTATCGCTACTCCTACTTAAAGTCACTATGTGTAGTATTTAATTCATTTTAAACTCTTGGTCCATCTAGTGGTAGCATCGAGAACGACACTCTTGTAGACAGCACTAGAAAGGTCACTACCACAGAGCAGTGCATGCTGTTTAGCTGAACACAGAGGAAAACATGACAGATTAACTGTATATTACATACAAAATCATCTTATGGTGCATAATTATTCTATATGTGTAACATGAGAAGTGTGCAATGACATTTGGATAATATCCTTTCATTGTCACACTCAAGTCTAACTGTACATACTGTATACCCTCAATATATGCACATAAAACCACCTTATAAGAAATATGTATACACATACACACTAGATGTGGGTTGTGTGTGTGTGTTTGGTTCTAGTTGTTTCGAAGTTGTTCTAAGTTGTTCAAAGCTTGTTTTATTTGCTCTGCTTTTTGCCTTCATCTGTACAGTTCTGAACTAGGGTCAAATTCCGTGCATGTGTCGATGTACTTGGCCAATAAAGTTGATTCTGACTTTCATTTAGAGTATTCACGATTTTTTAGATATATGTGTGAGGCTGTGTTGGAGGGTTACCCATCATATACTCTGGTTTTTTTTGTCTATATAGTATTTTTTTTTTTAAAGAGTTTATGCAACACTGTGGTTTTTGGGTTAAGCTCAGTATTGTCTGTTGTGCCACAAGTATTTTGTGAAAATTAAGTCCGATCTTCTTTCTCACCCTAGTAGTTGCAGTCTATAGTCATTCAAGTGTAGATTTACTTAATACATATACAAATGTATGCATATATGCATGTGTATTTTAAAAAAACTTATGGATTCTTTTCTACAGTATAAGCAGTTAATTCTTAATGAGCCATTGATCACTTTGGTGTGATTTTCTCTCTACAGTTCTACTTTGTATAATGAAAGAAGGCCACTCCTACCATGAGCACACCGAAGTATGTGAGGTGGTCACAGGAGCAGGTGACGTAACTCTGACCTCGTTCCCATAGCGTTAGACAGCCACTACTGCTATATGCTGGTAGGACAAAGACAGACAATGATGCTGTCACATTTGAAATATATCAACCCACTTTGCGGGTCATGAGTGAAACCACAAAACCGCAAAGAATCCAACTTATCATCCTCATAACAAAAGAAATAATTCTCTTTATTTATCATTATTTATTCATGACAAATGTGATGTTTGGTTACTCACCATTTCCTGAAAAATTATAGAACACACATCTGGGTTTTTGGGTCTCCTGTGACACAATGACATACCATGTTTAAATGAGGTTAATACTGTATGTATATATAACCTTTACTAACCTTTATTGGGCAAAACATATAAATATATGCATTATTTGATAATGAGACAAGGTTACAGAATGGAAGATTAGAGTAAATGATCTGTGGAGTGAGGTTGTAGTTACATTTATGCCCACAGTAAGACTCATGGTGATGTTGACAGACTCCTGTAGTCCTGAAATACTCTTTCCGCGCACACTCAGGCCAACCAGTCTGTTCTCATACAGTGAACCCGAGGCTCCGAATATGGTCTATGGTGCAACATACATTCAATTAGTTTTCCAGTTTATCCATGAGAATTATTGTATAAAATTTGATCAGTATCCTTAAAGTACCTTAACTATGTCAAAAGGAAAAAGCCACCCAGTGATCCTCTTACACGGCTTGATATCATCTGTCATTTTCATTTTAATGAAAAGTTGTGGTTCACCTTTACTGGTGTACCCACTGGCCCTCATAAGAACTTTTCTAAGCTTGTATTTAATTACATTTTGCATGTTACTGCAGAGAGCAATTGTAAAAAACAAAAACTGTTTGTTCCCCTTAATATAAGCATGTGTTACTGCAACATTGCATTTGGGGATATTACCTCTTTTCACAAACTGAAATCTCTTCCTCTTTTGGAAAAGATTTCTGCCTGTGTGATTGTCAAACATTTATGCCAAATGATGACCCCGACAGCCTTTTTCTTTTTTGAAAGAAAAAAAAAATCACGCAGAGTTTATTTGTGAAATCACTACAGTATTTTCTCCTATTACATTCAGTGGCAGCTGAATAAAAAAAAAAAACTCAATAACTACCAAAAAGTGAATGTTGTTTCAATATTATGCAAGTTTAGTTGTTTTATTTCATTTTTTTCAGTAACCTTAGACATTTTAACAAAAATATTTTGATTATACAAAATTGGTTAATTTTCATTTATTTTTGGAGATATCCTTAATTCTGTACCTAAAAGTTAGGGGTGCCAATGATTTCAACCAGGACTGTGGCAAAAACCTGCAGGTCAAAACTGAACCAGGGAGTAGCTGTGCAAAGCGCTTTGGAGAATTTCAGTCCCTTGTTTTTCACCTAAAATTGAACGGTTTAGGTAAATGGCTTAAATTGAGAGATTAAAATCTGATTGCTTGTATTTTTGCCTTGTGTACTAAGCTGTATTTTGGTGGTCAGGGGGATATCTAGAACGTTTTCAATGGTAGGCCAGATAGCAATACAGGCTCAGAGGACAGTAACTCCCTATCTAGTGAATAAAATGGTTTCAGTCATAAGCAATAGTTAAAAATAAGTTGACTAAAAATGGGGAAAATAAGACCCAGGAAAAAAAACAACAATAATCGAATTTTTAAAAGTACTGGTTAGGTTAAAATATGCAATACCAAGAGTGATCATTTAACTACACAAAATGAATATATAGTCTTTAATAGCTCATCAGAATCTTTTCTGCTAAATTTTATATATCCATGTTGTCTCTGACCCCATTTGTTTCCGGCCAGGTAAGCAAGCAAAACACAATCGTGTTGTCTGATCCAGGGTCCAACTCTCTCGGCAGTCGAACACTCACTTTGGTGTTGGCGACAGCCTGGTCTGACATTGCCTATATCAGAAGCACAGTGCCAAGAAGAGGAAGAGAAATACTCCGTCAAAATACCTGGAACATAATAATGCAACTCACACAGCTACATTTGTATGTTGATCGACAGCAGGGAAAGAATTTGAGTTTGCGATTAAGGCTTGCTCAACACAGTATAAATTCTCAATTAAAAGGCCTGGGACAAAATTCAACTTGATTAAGTTATATTTGGAGATCTCAAGCCGAGAAAGCACACTGCTTGATATTATGTAATCCTTTTGGATGGGTAATTTTCTTACCAGTTCCAAAAATTTTTAAATAGGTCCTACTAATGATTAGTCATTGTTGAAAAGTCGTAGTAATGACTATTTCTTCGAAAAACTAGCTTTGGTGATTTTATATGAGAACACACTTCTGACATACTCAGCACCATTTAAAAAAAGAACAATTTCTCTGAATTTCTAGTAGGATTTCTTGTATATAGCTTTGCCCTGCCAGCCTCCTATTTTACTACACACTCACCATAGTAAAAGCAGGATGGCTAAACAAATAAATGCTTGTATCTGTTGCAAAAACAAGTATCTATTAAGCAAAACTAGGTGTCTACAACCCTGCTAGCTGTATTTAGGCACAGCGGTGCATTAAATGCTAATGTCGGCATGCAAACATGCTCACATTTACAATGCTAATATGCTGACGTTAAGCAGGTATCGTGCTTTCCATGTTCACCATATTAGTTTATCATACTAACATGTTAAACCAAGATGGCTAACACATGGGAAGGTGTTTTGCCGGTATTTATAGCACAAATTAAAACTTTGACCAGATGGTTTTGCTAGAGGAAAAGTCAGAGGATCACCAAAATTATTAAATTCATTCTGATGGGATGAGCCATTACATTCAAAATTGCACGCCAACCTTAATAAAAATTACATCGATGCCAACATTATGGTGGTGCCAGAGGAAAAGACAGGAGATCACCAACATCATTAGGATGCATTGTCTGCGAACCATGAATATCTGTATCAGATGTCATGGCAATCCATCTTAGCAGCTGTCAAGCTATTTCACGAGAAGCCATAAATGTCAACCTCATGGTGGCGCTAGAGGAAAATGTTGAGGGGATTGCCAGAGTACAAATCATCATTTGGTGACCATGAATGTCTGTACAACCATTCCAGTAGCTGCTGAGATACAGTATTTCAATCTTTGCACAAGCGGAGGACACTGCCATCCCTAGATGGCTAAAAATCTACCAGCAAATTCAAAATGTCGTCGCGATCCTGACTTTGACTTGAACTCCAATTCTGATTACACATTATCCTTACCTCCTTCTCACTGGCATAAATTTCAAGTCCTTTGAAGGGGCGCTTGGGTTTGTGCAGGACAGCCATCATATGACTGACAGACAAGGACATAGTCTCATTCACCTCTGTTTCCTCTAGAAATTGTTGTAGACTCTCCATGGCTCTTGTGGAAAAGGACGAGAAATTATAAGGTCATGGTGATTTACAGTTGTTTTACTTGAACCCTAACATTAATTCTAGACCACAAAATGCCTTAACCTTAAATCAGATCAAATTAAATCAGATTATATCATCCTCTACTCATGTACTGTACATATCTGGTACATTTTAAAAACTTATTTGGAAACACACACACACACACACACACACACACACACACACACACACACACACACACACACACACACACACACACACACACACACACACACACACACACACACACAAACAGTGCTCATACAACATAAAAATCCCAAAAGAATAAAACAATTGTATTCTTTGGTATGTAATTAGCATGTTTACTTGATAGATTCATGGCCGTTTCCATCTAGCAAAATGCTGTTTACATCTTCCATACAACGTCTGGCATCTGAAAATGCTGCAGAACAAATAATTAGTTAATATTAAAGATATATATGTATATGTGTTTCTATAAATATATATACAATACATATACAAACCGTCTTACCTAGTCTTCTTTTTGGTGTTTTTTCCTTTTGCTGTCTTTTCCATTTTGAACATGAGCCTTGATTTTGACCCTGACCTGAAACTTGCTTTTTAAATTCCACTGGGACTCGATTTTGACCCTGACCTGGAACTTGCTTCGGACCCTGACCTAAACCGTAACTTTCACCAAGATTTTTACAGGTGATGTTATGAGACAGCAAAGACAGGAGCAGCCACCGGAGGAGCCGCCACTTCATCCTGTGGAGTGGGGAGGATTCATTTAGAAAGAAGAAAGAAAACCTGTCTGCGTTTTACTAGTGGACGTACAGTGTGTCATGGAATCAATTCAAAAGCAGAAAAACGGTGGCACACCATCAAAGCAAACAATGTCTGTAAAGCTTTACATTTTTTCACAATATCACTGTTGTCATTTGGCCGTAGACTTTCCTCAGAGCATGAGTAGTGTTGACATCAAACCATTTTAGGGTATGCAAGACAATGAAGACAATGATGTAATTCAACAGGGCATGAGGCAGACCACACCCAAAGGGGGTATAAACCCTCAGGTAGCCATAAGGGCAAGTGAAGGAACAGAAAAAAGCTTAGTAACTCTAGCAAAATACAATCTAGTATAGAGAACGGGAATAAAAGAATATAAGTGCTATGTCATGCATCAGAAGTCAAATATTACAAGAAAGATTTAAAAGTAAAATTACCATGAAGGACTTGCTGCCTTTTTTGATATGTCATGAAATGTATGGCAAAGAAAAAGACATTAAATCAGACTTTAACATTGAAAAAAAAATCATATATTTAAGCCTTACACACAAACACAGAGGGAAGTCCAAACACAATCATCAAACCACATGTATTGATCTTTACCTGGGAATACAACAGCAAATATGTTTACACAAGTCATTTCCATACACTTAAAAGGCCTAATATCAGAATCAATATACATAGTAAAATTAGATGGTTCTGACCTAAAGAGAATCAAAACCAAGCCCACCTTTGCATGTTGCTGAGCTCCTGTAGAAATTATTTAGTCTGAGGAGAATACAGAACAGAGCTGATGTGACAGCAGGACAAGACCAAGCAAGGAATCCTGCTTAAACAAAGCACTTCATGGGAAGTTAAAAAAAACCCAAAAACAAAACATGTAAATGACATTCTGAAATAAAAAGAGGAAGTAGCAGCAGACAGAGGACTAAAACACAAGGGTTATCTCTTGCCTCTGTCAACACCTAATCTACCGTAAATATACATATACATTAAATCACTGAAAAAGCTTATACTCTGCATTGGACATTGCACATATATGCTGTATACACATTCAGCATTAACTCATGGTTTCGCTTGGAAGCTAGTTTAATCCTGAACCAGCAGTTCAGTGCTCGATGGCTGCATGTCACTGCTCCCACCAACAGAGGGGAGTAGCACACTACAAAATGTGGATGCAAGCTTTTAGTTCTCCGATCTGTGTGTGTTGTGACTTTTTCCCCCCCTGTGATTAAACTTGAAACCCAAGCTGGGAAGAATCAGTTATTTCAAATAAAGTATTACCGTTGCGGGCAAAAGTTTGAGGCCTCTCGTGGTAGCTTGGTCAGCAAATTTGTGTTCCACATTAAAAGTCTTGCTCTGTGTTGCAAGTCGCGCAGTTCTTACTCCCATTCTTCTATCTCTCAGTTGTGACCTTCAATGGAGAAAAAAAAACAACAAAACAAAACACTAAAACCAACACTTTTCAAAACAGTGCATTCATGTGTTTCTTCCCCCACCACATTGTTAAGAATAAAAACAAAATGCCTGAGTCCTCCTGGTGGTTTTTGGAGCTGGTACTGTCATCATAAGAACCTGCATTCAAGCCACCTGTTACTGTTAATTACCGTACGACCCGATGTGCGTTTATGGACCCACCTGTAGCTCGTGACGCCGTGCGCGCATTCCACGGCTTTATGTGCGTGCGGCACGTTATGCTTTACCCATCGGCACGTTTTACGGGCTGGTCGTGCAGGTGGCCTTCCCGCCAGGTGGCCCATGTGGCATGGAAACAACAGAACTGAATGGAATGGAACACCGACGGATCATACCAATGTGTGTGTGGTGAATTTACGCATGTTGGTCTTGTTTAGCATCACCGGCATTCATTTTCAGTACAGGAAAAAGCCAAAAGCCCACGGAAGCATATTGAGGCAATTCTGTTTTTCTGTATTATATATTGTAAGGTAACAGAATCCGTGTAGTAAAGAGGTAGCATTCTTTTGATTATAATCAAAGCTTTTTTATACAATCAATACATGAATCAATGTAGAAAAAAAAGAAAATGCTTCAATAGTAATCCATTTTTTTATGAGAGGCAACTTGTTCTTGTTGGGAGGTCAGTGTTGTCGGTGCTGTGGTCGTTGGTTTACTCACTCACAGCAATACGACGATAAAACACATTTTTTTATTTATACGCAAATGAAGCACTTTACTGTAAATGTTCAGCAAACGTGGCCACATGCTATACCCACAGGGATGAGGGTCTCCACAGGTGCCAAACCGCTACCTGACTCCTTCCCGAGTGCAACCGCTCGAGATTGCTTGGAGAAAAAGAATGGCTTGTTTTGTTTGTGGAGTGGGCACTAACACCCATGCCGCAAGGAGCTACTTCCTTTTGCCTTAGAGCGGATCCACTGATAGGGATCGAAGTCTACGGACGTGTCTCTCCACAGTCTCCATCGCGCAGACCGGGAGCAAATGACAGGCGAACTGCCTGGGGGGGGGGGGGGGACTGCTGTCTCATCAGTCCATCCGCAAGGACGACGGGTGCTTCCTTCTCACCTGAGCTCACGTTGACCACCACAGGTAAGAACAAAACGGGCCTGCCTTATTGCTCATGAGGATCTCAAAGTGACAGGTTTACATATGCACCCAGTTGTCAGTCTATTGGGTACATCTAGCTAATAAAAAATAAAAAATAAAAAATGCACAAAGGGGCTTCTGTCATTGGGCCTACCCTCTTTGATATAAATGGGATGGACAAAATACCTGAAACACCTGCCAGCTTAATGCAGTACAATTTGACGGCACCGAAAAACTGCCTCCTCCAAAGGGTCACGAAGTTTAACCCGGCGCCTCTCTCAAACAAATTTCAACAAAATCTCCTTCGTGACGGGAGGACTCGTTGCAGAGCCGCTGTATCAGACTGCATTCGTTTCAGGCAGGTTGTACCCAAGAAACCGCCAGTGGAGTGTCAATGCGTGGCCAACGGCGCAGTTGCTTATTATTGCTCAGGAACATGGCAGTGAACGGAACAGACGCTGAGTGGGTGCCCCCCCCCCGCGAACGCGGTGTTGGGGACCACTTACTCATTCTGGTCAATGGGTAGTGAGTTTGGGGTCACCTCATCACACAAATGATGGTTTTAAATCAATTTAAATCATTTTAAATCTCACATTGTGTCAGTGTTTTATTCAGCTATTGTGTGTGTGTGAGAGAGAGAGAGAGAGATGTGGTCTATCACCTCGCTGTGGTGGAGCTATAAAACACTGAGGGGGGGGGGGCGGCGTCCGCCTCATGTTTGCCGGCGTCCGCCTCGGGCTCCCCTTCTGCTCCCCTCTCCACTCCCACCTCGACCCGCCTGCACGGTGAGAGCAGTGCGGCGGTTAGCTCCCTCCAGTCAGCCGCAGAGCCGTCCTGCTCCGGCGGGGGAGACGACGCACGCCAGCCACCGGCCAAGGGCAGGAGAGCAGCAACTGAGAGCCGGCTTCCGAGAAGATTTCCCCCCCGGGGAACGGGAAAACTGGACGTAGAGGGCGAAGAAACGTCAAAAAACTTTGCCTTTCTTTTATTATCGTCATTAGTGTCATTATTTTACAAGAGCTGTCGGACGCGACACTGCCTGAAGCCGCTGCTGAAGGAGTCGGCCGAGTGCGGGGGGAACTTTTGGGCTCATCGTTTGGCTGTTGTGTCCCAGTTCGCAACTTTCACGCCTCCCACAGCGTTACCTCGGGAGGCGGCTGCCAGCCCCACCGAATCGGAACATGTGAGCAGCTAACGTCTCGCCGAGGCGTTTCTGCTGTGGACCCGCACCGCTGTTAGCAGGCGCCGCCGGAGACGTCGTGGGTCTTTGGCGAGGTCACTAATTGACGTGCGCCCCGGCGGGGTTTGGCCCCCGCTACGGAGCCCGGTGCGTCAGGAAAGGTGAGGCCGCCCGTCGTCGGGCGTCGAATACTTAAAGGAGGAAGCTGCGCTGACTCGTAGGTTCACATATCAGCGCGGACAGCTCTCGCCGACATTTATGGAGGGTCACTCTGTAGTGCGGCTCTGACTGGAAGTCCGGAATGGAGCTCTTTTCCAGGATACAAGTGCACTGTTGAAGACAGGGAACAGTCGTCTGTAACGTCTTTTTAACCAGGGTTTTTGTTTGTTTGTTTGTTTGTTTGTTTGTTTTTAACTCAAGAGTAGAAACTCGTCGAAAGACATCTCGCCGTCGGGACTGAACCGCCACCAGCGACGAGGGGCTTTCTCCCGAGCCGAGACCATGGCCTCCACCCCGCGGGACCGCAGCTTTTGGTTGCTGTGGAGACGGACTCTCCTCGCGCTGGGGCTGTGCGCGCTCGCGGCGCGTGGCGCGGAGGATGACGGCTCCTTCAGCGCCGAGGTAAAAACACGGCAGCGGCTCAGCTCTCTCGGCTAGGTCACGCTCGCCTGCAACGAACCCCACAAGAGCAGCAGAGCTCAGGGGTTACTTTCTAATATCGACTTTAGCAATTTTTAGCACTGCACTCTTTGAAATTGGCGCAAAAAAACCCGAAAACAATAAGGGATTCACCGCTGCTCCAGAAAGTAATACTCGGCGTGTCCTTAAAACAATCACACAACAGCGCTATTCAAAGGTTATTCTCCTGGTAACAGTATACTGTAACAATTCCTTATACAAAGTTGTAGCTTATAGGTTAATGGTCACATTTGGATCAGCTGATGTGAAGGCCATGGTGTTTACACCTGTGTAATAGCCTCAAACGTGACCCAGCTAAACAGATTTGAGGCGCCACCTATTCGAGAGTTATCGACCACACAACGTCTGGCTTATGACACCGATGCGAATTTCGTTATTATTCTAATCCCCTCTTATTTCCCTCATTTGGTTAGAAAAAGTTGACCGGTGCACAGTCTACAAGAACAAGAGCCTAACCTCAGAAATGACCATGTAGCAGGCATAACGGGACAGTGTGTGAACTTAAGGACTTTTACTTTGCAGCTGTTTACAAACATTGCCTCACAAGGGTTAGAAAAACGTCCCTCTCAGTGAGCCACTCTTGACCCTGTCTCATCTTTCATGCGCCCCCCCCCCCCCAGGGCTCCCATCTCTTTCAGTAAGTCAACATGTTTTTAGTTATATGTTTTGTCTTTCTGCCGCCCCTCCCCCTCCCGTCACACCATTCTCAAAGTCCCTTGGTGGTCTCTGGACTAATCGCTGCACTAGAATTGAGGAATCATGTCCCCTTCTCCCATCAAGTTAAGGGGGAAACATGCAGGAAAGCAAGGCATTATACTCATGCGCCCACACACTTGCACAGATCATCACTTTAGAAGCCATTGTGTAGTAATCTAACTTCTTCAGTTAATCATCAAACTGCCCAGCTCATACCTCCGTCAAGATATCCAAAGGGGTCTTTCCTCCTCGCCAGCTATTTTTCCTACTGCTCATATTCCTTTCATCCCTTAACTCATTAAGGACGCCAGTGCACATTTTTCCCACGTTTATTTAGGCGTGTCACTAGACACCAAAGTGTCAAGTCAGAACGTGAGCCAGCACATCTTGCATTCTTGTTCCCTCAGTCCATCAGTGTTTTGAGAGACAATTCACTATACGAGATAAGAGCTGACTGTTTACCTATTAGAAGGGGATTAGTGGTGGAGCTCTTGTTTCTTTGTGTGTTGTAGACAGAGAGGGGCACAGACAGACACAGAGGCTTCCCGGTCGTTAGAGGGGAGCTTGCATCACCAGACCCGGTGACCAGGGGTCTGGTTGTCAGTCAGGTTGCAACACATTCTGATGGGGTATTAACATAGGTGTGGTATGTGAGTGTGCGGGCGTGTGTGCTAATGTGTCTTACTGAGACGGGAGATGTAGGGTTGACACAATGTGGGGACTGATGAGAAATTCCCGATCACTTGTTGCTGAATCACTTGTTGTGTGTTTGTGTGTGTCGGCTCAAATAGAATCAACTGCATAACCCATGTCGTCGTTTTAACATTTATACAAGCATCGATCTCTGAAAGTATTGAGCGCTTCTGTGCATCTTGGGCACAGGGAACTTCAACTTAATGGATGGTACCTGCTCCGGCAGAAGTAAATTAATGCTGCACAACCGAGCGGAGAAAAAAACTTGACAGCTTTCACAAGATGTAGTTGAAAAGAACTGAATGCCCATGAAAACCAAGCCAGTGACAAACGTTGTTGTCATCCGAGCAGGTTGTGTTGTTGATGGCTATTTTTTTCAGAACACAAACTTATTACAAAGCATTTTCATGGGAAAAATAAAGAGGGCATAACAGGCTAATCTCTTGTAAACATGTAATTTTAAAGTGCATGAGTAGTTTATTACTACAATTATGGTAAGAGTGACAGGACTGCTTTTACTTTGGGGTTAAAGAAGTTTTCAGCCAATTCTCATAACAGTCATACGAGGATATGCTCAGTTTCGATATGGCTAGGACGCTTGTGCCTTGCCCTAACCTGGGCAGCTGCGAGCAAAAGGCTGCGATGTGACAGCAGTCTTCCAAATGTTAGGAGCAGCATAGTACGCTATGTTGTTGTGTTAGCTTGGGGCAAATTACAACAAGCACCCATCGACAATTTAAGTAAACCTGCAAGGGCCACACTGTGTCTTTGTGGCAGATGCATTTTTCTCTGGAGCCTGGGAAGAACATTTGTTTTCACCCACAACAGCCATAATAGGGATTATAGATCCCTATTATTTGTGCGAACAGAAAGTAGGAGAGAATTTCAGTGGTGTTAAGGTGGCAAAGATAAAGGACAAGCAACAGAGGACTGATTGTCTCTTGAACATGCAAAATTAAATAACATGTATAAATGATACTCGTTTGGCTTGTTTCAAAGCAGTGGGTATCTTTACAACAAATCCCGACTGTGTTGGATTATGTTGAAACTGCAATTTACACCAAATTTATATTTAATTCACATACTGAAATACCAATCCAATCCTCACTCTTGAAATGTATTCCAGTCCATGTGTTTAGGAGTTGGTCTGAGAACTCAACTCCTACCCCGTCTGGACAAAAAGGATGAGGTGGGAGGTTAGAGGAATGAGGAAAAAGAGAAGGACTGTCAAATGTGTGTGTGACAAGAATCTGAGAAATTGTGATTAAAAAAGGGAAATGGCATAGCAACGGCTAAGAGAAATCTCTGAAGGAGTTATTAATGAAAAAGGGAGAAAGAGAGTTGACAGTGACGGTAGTGGTCAGTCTCAGCTGTGCAGCATGTGATGGCTGAATGTGACAGCTGTTCTCTAACTGGGACACACACACACACACACACACACACACACACACACACACACACACACATACACACACAGGCACGCTGGGCCTGGGACTCCAAGGCATCTGAGGAAATACAATGGACCCTCTTGTCTGAAGAGAGAGAGCTGCAAGAGAAAACTTGTGAATACGAGAGAAAGAGGATGAGAGTGCAAAGAGAGAAACATGGACATGATAGGACAGGCTGTATAGACAGTGAAAAAAAGTGTGCAACAGCAATATGCAGCTAAGACAGAGGAATAGTAGCAAGGGAGGAGTAATCAGTGGCTTATTGCAACACATTAATAGACAACTGTAGCAGCTACTGATAGTCTGCAGGCGTGAAGGGACATCTATAAATTGTAGCTACAGAAGATAACCTGGATTACACTCTCCCCCTCTAAATTGCACGTGTCTCTGCATGCACATCAGTCCCCTGCAGTGCCACCCACCACCACAAGTAAACTCTCACCCTTTGGGAGACCCTGTGCGGCTTAATTTCACAAAGAAAGATGACAACAGTACTAGCTGTAATGCCTCTAAAATGCTAATTTCAGGTAAGGGTGGAAACACCAGCAATACGCTGAAACATTTTTCAACGCAAAATGGGCTTAAATTCAAGGAATGCCATGTATTGGACACTATGCACGAGTGTCAACCAAGCAGCATGTCTGTTACAGAGGGTAAATATCCCATGTTATAATATCATTAGTGCCACTCAGGCGGGCTCAGCAGATTTAATCTTTCACTAAGTAAACCTAAATGAAATCAAGTGCTGTACAAATCTTCTGTCAGAGACTCAGGTTTAAGAAAACCTGTTTAGGCCTACTCTTTTTCCACATAGAAACTTGACCGGGAATCACGAAAGAATTGGACCCATATGCAGAATCGATAATTGCATTGGTATCAGTAAAATCAATCAATCAATTCCCATCCCCATTTATTAGGTTTTCTGTTTGACTCTCTAAAGCGGTGTGTGCTTCAAGAAATCTTCAAATTGAACAAATTAAATTCTCTTCCCCCTCTCTGTCTGTCTCTCTATCTTTCTCACTACTCCATTTACTTATCCATCCCCTTGGTAGGACTTTGGGGGGTAAGAGATGGCAGCAGACCAAACCTCAGAATAAAAGCTCTGTTAGTATCTTGGCTGACATTGTGGTGGACACACACACACTTACACACACACACACCCCTGGCAGATTTTACAACTCCTTGTATATTACTGGGTCTGGTTTTGGCAGGTAAGCTCAAGGACTTTTTGAAAGCCCATTTAATAGAAAAGGCCTAGCGTATACACGCACACACACACACAAGCACAAAACCCTATTCCTCTTGTTGACTTGTTTTGTATTCAGCTGAGCTGATGAGGGAAGGTGAGCGGCCAGACTGGAGTACTTTACAGTTTTGGATGATGTGGACGAGGGGTGGCAGGGGTTCATAAGCCTCCATACATCTTCCCAGCAGCACTGCAGCTCTGCCCTTGTACCTGATTACAACCTGAGAAGGCACAGAAAGAGTGTGTAGAGACAATGCCTATACACCGATCAGCCACAACGTTGTAATGTTTCGACTGGATGGTATACACACACACACACACACACACACACACACACACACACACACACACACACACACACACACACACACACACACACACACACGAAGACGCAAACATGAACAGTACTATCACTGCAGCAATGACAAACCATGATCACAAAGGAACGATGATGAAGTGCCTGGAATGTGAAAAGGCACATGTCGGAGATAACACAGGATAATAGATTGGGATTTCCATTCAATTACTTTTATTGGAATTTTGCAGTTTTACTCCACTGTTTCTCCCTCAGTGTCTGTTGTGGTTGGATGAGCATTACTGGGTGCATCCCAGCATTTTAAAGCGCTTTGTTTTTATCTTCAGACGGAATGAAATATGAACAGCATTAGCTGACATTTATTAGCTGACTGGTTTAAGCTTTAGGTAGAGCAATACAAAAAAAAAATAAGGAATGTGTGACAGTGTGGGCTTTTGTGCTCTAACATTAGCTTAAATTCAGTAGTCAAGATACCGTTTTGCATCATTTATCGTGTATACAGCCACCAGGTGCGGTTCAAAGCCACTGATGTTTTCTTACCCTAATTAGCTATCTAGCTAACTATTGCTGATCATATCTGCAATTGACAGTTGTCATTTCACCTGGCAAAATCAATAGTCACAACAGACTCAAAATGAGAAGCCTACTTTGGTCTACCTCTGTCTGAAATCAAGGAGCCATTGTTTAAAAAATTGCCGGCGGGGCTTAGTGATCGGTTAATTCATTGTTCACCTGATATTTGTTGTTGTCGATGTCATCTTTGTTATCGTGTAACAGTGAAAACATGTATGTTTAAATTATTTGAGATGAAAAGAGTGTTTTGTGAACCCTGCCACCTGTTTCCCTCGCCTTCCCTTGTGTTTGTGGCTTTGTGTATGCGTGTGTGTGAGAGAGAGGGAGAGAGGGAGATACAAAGAGAGTATTTAGATAGTGTCTCAGGAAGTGCATATTTGTTTTTGAGCGGGTTTGTGTGTGTGTGTGTGTGTGTGTGTTATTGTGTGTCAGCATGTTTGAAGCTTCCTTATCTAAAGGCAGAGGTGGGTCAGGGTCATGTCCAGTTCAGCCCTCTCTATGCCTCTTCCTGGTCCTACACACTCACATACACACACACACACACACACACACACACACACAGAGGGAGAGACGGAGAGCTGATATAGCCAGTGCATCCTCTGCCCAAAAGAGAAAGACAAAGATGAGAGGTAATAATGGTAAAATAATATTTTGAGTTCTTTTTACATCTCCACACGTACAAAAGAAAACAATAGAGGTGTAAATATCTGGCAGTTAGATCATAAATATACAACAGGCATAAGTTAAACCCATTAAAATGAATGTGAGAGAGAAGACTGAAAGAAGTTAGTTTGTTTTTGTGGGTTTAAAGGAGTGGGTAAATAATTACAGAGCTTTATCAGGTAGTATTTTGCATTGTGAAATATGGTCTTAAACTTGAGACCTGCACACACATATGCACGCACAGCTACATACATTAGCACACAAGCACACTCAGACACACACCCTATTACATTCCCTGCACCACCGAGGGGAGTGTGTCTGCGTAGGCGTATCCAGTATCTCAGACTACCCACAATGCAAATGCGTGCCTGGGTGTGAATGTGTGCGTGTGATATAGGGTTTCTGCATAACAGGTGGGATAAACTTTGCGTCATCTGTGATTGGGTCAAGTATCAGGTTTTCTCCCTCATGTCTGTCATTAACCCCCACCCTCCAGCCCGCCCACTCACATGCTCCGAGAATACGGTCGGATACAGTAGGCTGATCTCCTCCCTGCCTATTCCCTTTTATATACAAAACATTAAATGCAACCCAGTGCACAGCAGCACACATTTCAAAAAAGCAATTTTGCATTATAATATCACTTTTTACTTTTCTTATAAAACTAAGATCTGCTCTAAACCAATACATGCCACATTCCTCTCACTGAAGATCAAATAACAAAAAGGAGTAATTTTCCCACAAAGCCTGAGCACCAAGGCAAATCTCTGTCATATCATCAAGTTACAGAAGTTGAAACTGAGGAGAAAACAAACTTCAAGGTCCCCAGGGCTTCATATCATTGCTCTCAGCTGTAAACAACACCAATTGCCCGTATGCTTATAAAACAGCTGTTACTGTGTCCATAATTTCTATTTCCTTGTTCATGTTATAATTCACTTCATCATATAAAAAAGACTTTTGTTGTTGCTATCAACATCAGTAGTATAAGCCTAATGAGCTGTGATTCGAGAGAATTACTATCCCAGTATATGAACAGATGATACTTCTTTATTTGTAGCAGTTTCCTTTATGTCTTTCTAACTGTGTGTCTCCAGTCATGGCTGAGGCTGTACGGTTACCTGCCCCAGGCCAACAGACAGATGTCGACCATGCGATCAGCTCAGATCCTCTCCAGCGCCGTCAGCGATATGCAGCGGTTCTACGGCCTCGAGGTCACTGGACAGATGGACCCTCAAACCATCAGGTCAGCAAGGCTTCGCTAGGATATTTTTGTGCATTTAGACTTACGCCCACTCATGAAAAAAATTTGGCCCTGCATCCAAAACACTGTCCTGCAACCCGTTTTTGGTCCTAAACTTGAAATGTTTAATTTTAAGTTTTGTAAATACTGAAATGTTTTTTTTAGTCGGATCATTAAGCCTAGAATTTGACTTTTAACCAGGATTTTTTGGCTAAATCGTCAGTGGTATAAAAAATATGGGTAATGTTTTCCCCCCTCCTTCAGTAACTGCCATTAAGCAAGGTGCACATTCTCCCCTTTTGCTTGAGAGGAGATGTAGAGTAGCCTGGCTGCATGAGGCAGCTCAAGGGTACACTTTACATTAAACAGCAAAAATGTACAAAGACAGCAAGAAGAGAAAGTAGGGGTTCAGATGTCACACTTCCCTTCATCTCTTCTCTCGGGTGCTTCTTCCTTTGAACACACAAGCACATACCTGTTGCCTGTTCCTGACTTCTTTAAACTTCTTCAGTGCCATGAAGAGACCCCGCTGTGGTGTGCCTGACAAGTTTGGAGGACAGATCAAAACCAACGTGCGACGGAAACGCTATGCCCTCACTGGACATAAGTGGAACAAGAACCACCTCACGTACAGGTAACAAAATCTAACCCGCCACAAATATACAGTACATGCACAAAGCCTTACTTTGCTTTAGGTGGCTACTGCAAAACATTATGTGCTAAAGTTTGGTTTTTGAATTAATTCAGCTTCTATGTTTGCCATTTCTTTTGTTGATTTTGTGTTATCAAGAATGCATTTACCATCATAGATCCCTCCTATTATGTAGCAGACTAGATACACATGCTTGAGGCTGGCCTGAAAATGTGTAGGATTTTGCCTCATCCCAAGACTTGAACATTTTTTGGAGCAAAAATGTAATTTCTGTTATCTATCTCAAACTTGACAAACACCTCAAATTGCTACAAGCATAAAAATGAAAAACATGAAATATGAATCAACAAAGGGATATGTTTTTACTTAAAACTGATATGTGACACTGGCTCTTTTAAAAGTTTTTTTTCCCTCTTCCTCTGTTTGTTCCCATAGTATCCAGAACTACACTCCCAAGATTGGAGAGTATAACTCATTTGAGGCCATCCGGCGGGCCTTTAAAGTCTGGGAGAGGGTCACCCCATTGACCTTTGACGAAATCCCCTACCAGGAGATCAAATATGGACGCCGCAAGGAGCCAGACATCATGATCTTCTTCGCTTCAGGTTTTCATGGAGACAGCTCTCCTTTCGATGGAGAGGGGGGCTTCTTAGCTCACGCCTACTTCCCTGGACCTGGAATGGGCGGGGACACACACTTTGATTCTGATGAACCATGGACCATAGGAAACCAGAACATACAAGGTAAATGGTGACTGTCAATATAATATGGAATGTCTACTGGATTTTAGGTACAGTGGTAATTTTCCTTAATTACAACCAAATACAAAAATAATTAAAATGCATGAATAAAAAACAGGAAAGAAAATGATGTTCAAAGTTATAAGCCAATACCTTTCCAGGAGAGTTTTTTTTTAGAACTTATTCTGTCTTATGTGGCTTCAGGTGGGTGGATGTTTTGCTGCAAAAGTTGAGTTGGTGTGTAGAATGTCTGTGTTTATGTGATTGAAGCCACACAGATAGCTTGTTTAGTTATGAAGCTTTTTCTTGAGGGCTTGGGTGTTGCGAAGGAGTCATTTGCTTAATTTTCAGGGGGGAAAAGGAGGATTGAGGGGTCAGTGGGTCCTTGATCCTTTTTGTAGGTGTTCAGCTGATGAGCACTTTGCTGCACCAAAGTCATGTCATGTTGTGTAGGATGTAATGGATCTACAGTATATAATAGATTGCAAACAGCTGTCCCCATCGTTTTCTTCCAAACCTAACTAGAGTTGGCATGGTTCAGCAAGCTACATCATCTCTTATTTGTCCGACTCTGCTACTCCATTTACCTCTAAGTCAACACTTGGTGACATCACACAGTATTTGCCCCAACTGCACCTCCTTATAGGTTTCAGATTTACCCCAAGTTATGCTGAGACCTTTTAGTGACTTTATCTAATTAATGAACTCCATGCATCCTGGTCTGTACATACAGGCTATTTGTACTTCTGTGAGGGTTACAGATTCCTAAAATCACTGCCTAAACCTTATTCTCAACCCACTTTTCTTAAAATGAACCCTAAACCAAATTACAACATTACATAACACCAATTTCTAGCACTAAACTAATCCTATGCAAAATGAAGGAATAAGAAAATATCTTGATTTTGAAGAATTTGAGAGCTCTTCAGAGTTCCTCTGGGTACTGTGCACCCATTAACCCTGTTGACCAGAAAGGGATTTTTAGCTACAATGGGCTTTCCTGCCCTGTTATCTAAATACACACGCCAGACACAGACCGCTAAGCTTTGTGTGTGAGTGCAAGTACAAAATGTGTGTGTGTGTGTGTGTGTGTGTGTGTGTGTGTGTGTGTGTGTGTGTGTGTGTGTGTGTGTGTGTGTGTGTGTGTGTGTGTGTGTGTGTGTGATCAGCTTTGTATGGGATGTGTTGCAGGACAGATCACAGGGACAGTGGAATCCCACAGTAAGTGGGAGTGTGTTCCAGTCGGGGAGATCTGTAGACTGGTCTCTTTGTTGCACCAAGCTACTTACACAGCTTGAAAGCAAAGCACAACCAAATTACAGTCTTGTCTGACTTTAGTTAGACACGTCTAGCTAGCTGAACTCTTCACAGTTCGTTTAATTCTGGCATTTTTACTGCCGTCCAGTTGCATTATTGTTGAAATGTAGCCCCTACCCTTTGAGAAATTAGAATTTTGTTATCCAAATTAGCTGGAAAAACACATGCAGATAGATCCAGCAACTGGCAGCTAGAGTGATCATTTACACTGGAGTCAAGAGTGTCTAAACACCATCAATCTTCCGGTTGATTCAGTTAATTGTTTAAGTCAATTATCAAGCAAAAATGCCCAAGATTTTAAGCTTTTAACTTCTCTCTTCTTTTTCTTTGTTTTATGTCATTGTAAATTAAATATCTTCAGGTTTTATACTGTTAGTTGAATGAAACAAACTATCCCCTTGGACTCTAGAAAATTGTGACATGCATTTTTTTGAAATAATTTTTCTGACATCTTATAGACTAAATGTTAATCAGTGAATCGGAAAAATAACAAGTTTATTGATTGACCCCTGCCACCCCTCATCCCCAATTTATTGAACTATCATTAGTTGCTGCCCTAATAGCATTTTCCAATTAAATGTTAAAATTTTGTCTTTTTTCGGTACTGATTCAGAATGGGAATATTATAGTGGCATTCCTTCAGAACTACCACTGTTCAAATACTGGTGCAAACAAAATCTCACATGAAGCCGCAGAATTTTATAAAGTAAGAAGTGAGACTTGAGGAACCATGTTCAAACCTCATCTGCATCTGCGCTGCTGATGTGTCCTGAAGCATGGAACAGAATCGGCTCTGACCTCTGACCTCCTTTTGTATGGGGTCAAACAAAAACAGACTTTAGCTTAGGGATCAATAGTTACACATAAAAAATTAATATGATGCTATTTGACGGTAAAAGCACTAATCTGCTTCATCAAGTCTTTGCAGTTGTAGTGTTTTCTTTCCCTCTCCCTTGGCTTACTTTCATTTGGTAGTGAATAACAATTCTGTTGGGCTAAAAAGTTTTGATGTAAACCTTGTGACGCACAGTGTGATTAATCAGTCTTTCTGGCACAGATGGTCTGCTATTACACATTATCTAAACAGCTTACTGACATTGCAAACTCAAACACACCTTACACAGATGACCCCCTATAGGGCAGTAGCGGTAAAAGGTCAGACGCCTTTGTGGTTCTTTGTATTCAGATGAGACTTATGTGAGTAAGTTACTGGCAAGAAGGCAGAGCGAACTTGGAGAGCGCATTCTGGTTGTCAGGGTGCTGCTTTAGAGTGCTTGCTTAGACTGGGAGTCCCCTTTGTTAATGATGAATTACGTGGTAGATGTGATAAACGAGTGAAAGTAGACTTGAATGACAAAATGTGTGTGTAGGGTAGTCAGAATTAGATGCGTTGGCTGAACTATCTTTGCCAAGATGTTTAAAGTTTACTCTAGCTTTTCTCTGTCAAAATGAATGGTTGTCATGGTTACCTCACAAAGGCCTCTTTATTTCCTCTCAGTGCTCTCTCTCCTTCTCTTTATTCATCCTTAGCTATCTGTAGCGCTCTGTCTTGCCCTCTGTTGTTGTCTCTCCTTGAGTGTTAGCTGCAGCTTAGCTTGCCATGAGGACACTCATGTGACTGTTAAATTATCGATGGTGGGGGAGATGACCTGTGTGTATCATTTTGTGTGTGTGTGTGTGTGTGTGTGTGTGTGTGTGTGTGTGTGTGTGTGTGTGTGTTCGTGTGATACAAAGAGGAAATGAGGAGATGCACAAGGATAGCATCCCCCCTTCCCTTGTATGTACATCAGTGATACCACTAAGTTCAAATCCCCCAACAGCATGATGTCACTGGCACAGATCTGACCAATCAGCACGGGCCATCGGGCCAGAATCGCAAGTTCAAAGTTCACAGAGAGCAGGGCTGAGCAACAAAGAGGTATTGACTGAGGGGAAGTACCCAACTGTTTGCTCGCTTCACTTCAGACAGGAACATAAATGAATATGTTGGTCAATTCTAAACCAGGTTTTCTTTGTTTTTACTTTTCCAAAAAAATCTGTAAGAAGCCTTTTGTGCACAGAGGAAGTTGATACAATGGTCAGTGTGGCACAGCTATGTTGTGGCCTTGTCAGTGTGTAATTGTTGCAGAGGCAATGCACAACAGCATCCCTTGATGGGATGGGATGTTAGAAATGTATGCTGATTCATATCAGCAATCATTAGCGTGCCTTTTGTGATTCATTTATCAGATCTGTGTAGATTATTATTGGAATCTCAACTGGGAGAGAACAATAGGCATTCTCATACATTAACTACGTGGATATACACTCACCGATCACTTTATTAGGAACGCCTATACACCTGCTTATTCGTGCAGTTACCCATGTGGCAGCAATGCAATGCATAAAATCATGATACAAGTCAGGAGCTTCAGTTAATGTTCACATCAAAAATCAGAATGGAGAAAAAATGTGATCTAAGATGGGCTGTTTTGCGCAGTTCTGAAACTGCTGAACTCCTGTGATTTTCACGCACAACAATCTCTAGATTTTACTCAGAATGGTGCAAAAAAAAAAAAAAAACACACCCTGTATTTTGCAGTTCTGTAAACGAAAAAAGCCTTGTTGATGAGAGAGGTGAGAGACTAGTTGGAGCTGACAGAACGGCTACGGTAACTCAGATAACCATTCTTCAAAACTGTGGTGAGCAGAAAAGCATCTCAGAATAAACAACGCGTTAAGCCTTGAGGCGGATGGGCTACAACAGCAGTAGATAATGTTGAGTTCCACTCCTGTCAGCCAAGAACAGAAATCTGAGGCCGCAGTGGGAATAGGCTCACCAAAACGGGACAATTGAAGACTGGAAAAACGTAGCCGGGTCTGATGAATCTGGATTTCTGTTGAGGTTGAGGTTCTGTTGAGATGGTAGGACCAGAATTTGGTGTCAATAGCATGAATCCATGGGCCCAACCTGCCTTTTGTCAACATTCCAAGCTGCTGGTGGTGGTGTGATGGTGTGGGGAATGTTTTCCTGGCACACTTCGGGCCCTAGGCAGGCCCTATCCAGTATTAGTATGAGGGACTTTCTTCTTTATGTAGCTTGCAGCATATTGACTCCTGTTTGTGTTTTTCTTAAGACACACACTATATGTTTTAATGCAGAGGGATGTGTATTCTTTCTTTCTCCTTCTGTACATACTCAGATAATCCCCTTTTAGTGATTAAGTTAAACAATGTTGTGTATATTGTCTAACTTTCTTCCCTCCCCTAACTTGTCTCTTTGCTCTATCATTTCCATACAGGTAATGACCTCTTCTTGGTAGCAATCCACGAGCTGGGTCACGCCCTGGGTTTAGAGCACTCCAACAACCCACTGGCCATCATGGCTCCCTTTTACCAATGGATGGAGACGGAGAACTTCGAGTTGCCAGAGGACGACCGGCGGGGCATACAACAGATCTATGGTAAGACAGGCATCTTGGATGACTTTCCTGGTGTCCATTGTGTATATTCCTTACAGTTTGTTATATCATGAGGACATGAACTGGTGATTTGCAGTTTGTGTAGTATTGAAGACTAGTTTTTATGCATTTTTCCAACAATAAGGTGACCGCTCTATTATAGAAGTTGCTTTTCATTTTTATTTAAATTTTTTGTTTAAAATGTTTATTTAAAATCCCAATAGGTTGCCCTAATTTATTTGGAAATCCATTTTACAGCTTTAAATTCATCAGTTAGCATTTCAGATATATTAAAGGAACAGTGTGACATCTTGGTAAATGTCTTTTTTGCAGCCGGCAAGAAAGACGTGTTAATTAGTAAATTTTAGAGGTACATTTAAGCATTTTTTTTGTAAGCTTTGGATAGAGTCAGATTTACTGTTTTCCCATGTTTCCACTCTTATGCTAAGCTAAGCTAACCGTCTCCTGGCTGTAGCTGTCTTTATGTAACAGATAAACTGTGTGTGACAGTTGGTATCAATCTTCTCACCTAACTCTCAGCAAGAAAGTTTGTGTTGAACTATTCCTTTGAGAATTTTAAAAGTTTCTATTCTCAAAATAAACAGTTGTGACTCTTAATGTTGATACTAACCATGTCTTAAGTTTACACCCATTTTTAATGTAATAGTAGTAGCATTTTTTTTAATTTATTTGAATTAGACACTTAGGTTTAACCCATGATGTTTGTTTTTTCTCTGCAGGCCAACCAGACAGCGGCCCCACACAGGCCCTGCCCACTGTGATACCCCGTCGACCAGAACCAAGGCCACCTCAAACACCTCCTCGGCATCCTGACCGCCCCAGGACCACTGAAAGACCAGACCACTATGGACCCAATATCTGTGAAGGGAACTTTGACACAGTGGCTATGCTCAGAGGAGAGATGTTTGTTTTCAAGGTAAAGGGTCTGAGGATTAAGAAATAGAGGCATTTTTAACCGCTAGCTTGATGTTGATCTGAAGTAATGAACATAAAACGTCAAAATAAATATGTTTACCATCACCATTGTTTATTACTGTATATGTCCTTGCTTGTCTTTTCCAGCAGAGGAGCTGTTCTGACAAGTTAACTGTGTCAATAAACTAGTTACTCTTTTCTGGGGAATCAGTTTAAGACAAATGGCGTGTGCATGGCCAAGAAGAGGTCTGTTTTCAATCAGGTCCTTGTGGATTGTAAACTAACAGGGCCAGTGTTTTTTATGAGATGGAAGACTGTTAAGAGGGAGGGGTGTTCTCAGGTGTTTGTCTTAAAGAGCCTCTCGGCCCACACAAAACATTCATTAGGGCTGAAGCAGCAGTGAGCAATTAGCAAGGTTTTTACCCTTTAAAAGATATGTCTTAGAAAAGTCTCATTTTGCTGTTGGCTACAGTCGCTGAAAGCTGGGTTTTATTATTCATTTAATATTTAAGGTCTTTTGATATTTTGCAGCCCTGTCCTATGGTCATTTGTTATTATAAATCTGACATGTGTTTTCACCAATCATGGAGGCAGCGGATCCTGGTCAGGGTTGATGATGCAAGAAATGTATGTGGTCATTTCCAGTTAAATGAACTGAAATTTCAGCAGCAAATAGGACTGAATTTCTTCCTTTGTATTTTATTCCCTTCGGGATTAGTTTAGAGGTAATCTATACATAGAGCAGATCAGTAAATATAAGTAATGACGTTTCAGTGGGAGATATCAAAGGAGGTATCAAGTGTTGGCAGTGCTGAACACTGAAGAGGTTTGCAGATATTAGAGAGAGCTGGACAGAGAACACACAGGCTTTTTTATAAAGGAGCCTCAGACTTCCATTCCATAATTTTTTTTTTTCAAGTTTATTTCAAGTTTATTTTCATTTTCATGTCCATTAGAAGCAGTGCATCACAGTGCAATTAAACACTTGTGCTCTGGCTAAAGTTGACAAAAATGTTATCATGATATCTGAAATTTTGTCTTTGACGGTGAACTGCAGTGGTAGGGAGTCAAACAAGTAAAGATATCCAATAATGTCAAACTATCAACCACACTTTGAACTGGATTCTAGAAACTTTTTGACTTGCCTGTATGAACGGTGAAATAGAAAACTATTTTGTGTTTCTGCAAAGCTGATTATGACAACAGTTGTAATACATTTCTGGATGGGCCTTGTTGGCATCATTCTTGTCATACAGTAGAATATTTATACATCAAACTGGCCTTTAAATCAAACAACACAGTTTCAAAGCTCTAGACTATGAGAGAGCCCTGTCCCTCCAAACACTCAGAGGTCAGTCTATGAATATCTCTTATCTTGGACCATAAGTGTGTCTGACACTGACCAGTAGTTATAAGACTTGACATCCAGCTGCCTGGACATGTGCTGCACATGGTCAGACAGTTATATCTGTGCTCCTAGATTTCATTTCAGTCAGTCATGGCTATGTTCTTGGGTTTCATCCACAGTCATGAAGCTAGTCTGGAAAGCATTAATAAGTGTCCAAAATTAACTTTTTCCTTGCCTACCAGTGCTTCTTAAACTAATACAAATAACATAATCAGAGTAAATGCAGACCAAAGTCAATTAATATACTTTGAGTGATCGAATCAATTTTGTGAATATGACTCTGTTGTAATGTAGTGTGAGAATAATTTTACTAGGAACAATAAAATTAGGCAGGTTTGTAGTTTTGCTATGAAATTGTCATTTATTTACACTTTTTCTTTATATGCCCCTTGCAGCGTAGCCCAAAACTTAATTGCAAGTTGAGAATGCTTAAACATTAATGTTTTGTTTATTCATTTTTTAGCCATGCTAGTGCCGTTGCTGCATTGATGGCCATGTTGGTCTGTTGGTCGGTCAGTTGGTCTACCAGTTTGGTCTGTAATAGCTGTTGAAATATCTCAGCATGGATTGCCATAAGACATTCGTGGTCCCCAGAGAATGAATCCTGATAACTTTGGTGATCTTGTGACTTTTCCTCTGCTGTGACAAGCAGTTTTACATTATTGATTTTTAGTGAAATGTCTCAACAACTATTTGACAGATTGCCCTTAAATTCACATGACCCTCAGGATGAATTGTAATCGCTTTGGTGGAGTTTCATCTAGCGCTATCAACAGGTCAAAATTTTAATTTGTCCAATACAGTGGTTTATGATCAAATACCTGCAAAACTAATGACATTCCCATTAGCCTCAGCTGTACTCTGTTATAAGTGCTAATTGGCATTGGAAGTGATGCCTCCCCTGTTCAGAAATTGTAGATGTCATTCTTCTCTGCTATTACTCTACTTCTTGTATTTGATGAGTGGGAGTAATCTGAAGCACATCAGTACCACTCTCTCTTTCCCACAGAGTCCTGTCCATTAAAAGAAGAAAGGGGCTGTCATTCTGGAGGGAAATGGCTCCTTTCATTTATTCACTTTTACTATTTATTCTCAGCAGAGTGCTGGGCATACAGACAGCCAGCAGAGCACACTGAGTTTCTTTCAGTATTGAAACTTCCTCACTGAGGTCTGGTCTGTTCTGCTGAGGACTAATATGGTCAATTCAGTCTTAATCTGGTCAACGCAAGGAGCTGTCAGACCACACAAATCGAAGAGCAGGCAGTGTGTTCGCTTCGGCCCTGTTCTCTTTCTCTCAGCCCTCGCCAACCCATCTCCATTCTGCTCCATTCCATTCCATTCCGCGCCGTCCTGTCTGCCAGTGTGTCCTACGTGAAGGACAAAACGAGGTGTGCTTGCCAGAAAGAAGCACTACTGAGCATTTTACCGTTACATTATCCAGGACAAGCAGGGCTACTGACTCACCACTTATGAATGAGTCTGAGGGTTGCTGGTGGAAATCTGTCTGCTGGCTTGTGTGCACAGCATATACTGTACAATAGATATGAATGTTCACAGGCAAAAGTTTCTTTCTGTGCCTGGGTTAAAAAATGCTGCTGTGATGCTGACATGACAATGAAATCAGCCTAACAGTTCTTTATAAGAGTTATTAGTAGCAGTCTGTGATAAATAGAGAGAGTGGGCTATGGGGGCATGATAAAGACTCCAGAGCGGAGACTGACTAATTGCAGCCTGCTACTGTTGTACAATTGTTAGTTAATTGTACGTTCTGGTCTAGTTATCCTGTAGAGCTCAGCTTGCTTGGCATAATGACCAACGAGCAATACAACAGTGCTAACTTACCTTAGGGCAACAAAACCAGCTGACTAAGATAAAGTGCACAGGAATGTTTTTAAAGTCTGCTTAAAATAGGATGGGTTTAACCGACAAGTAGAAATGACGAACTTCTCAATTTTGTCTCCTTAGGGCCGTTGGTTCTGGCGGGTGCGTAGAAACAGGGTTCTGGATAACTATCCCATGCCCATTGGTCACTTTTGGAGGGGTCTGCCTGGAGACATAGATGCTGCCTATGAAAGACACGACGGCAGGTTCGTTTTCTTTAAAGGTAAGCAGCACAAAAATACTCAGAAATACACTGATGACTGCATGCTCCCGAGCACACAGCTCCGAATTCTGAAACAGATTATGGTGATATCCTCACTCATGCTGACAGCATCCTACAGTCATAAACAAAATTGCAGTGCCAATAATCTTCTTTATAAGTACTTGTAATTTTATACCTTGCAGCACAATGGAGAAGGTCGGATTGCCTGATTAATCATTTGTCATTTATCTTTCATTACAGTAAAGAACAAGAGCAGAGAGTCAGTTCCTGTACTTCTGTTGAATTATGTCACATTACATTGACAGAAAACCTGCAGTTTGCATATTTTTGAATGATATAACATATAATGACCCAAAAGTTATTTTTCATGAGTGTGTGTTGTTTTTGCAATATGATGGTTTTGCTTTTGAATATGTTGGGTGAATGTCATGAGACTTTTGGAAGATCATGAAACCGGCTGACACAGATTCCCCTCTTCGTCCATGCTCTTCTTCCCTTGCTAGTGAACAGCAGTCTCTCCACTCTTTCTCCTTTCGGGAATGAACATACTATCTACTGGTATCAATTTCTGGTAATCGGTGCCGTAAAAACAGGGGTGGCCCTGTTCTAAATAATCTTTTTCTGGTATTGTCATCTGTCATTTTGAGAGCATGACAGATTTCCAGTAGCAACAACAGCCTTTGAGAATATAACCAATTTTAGAAATTAGGCTACTAGCTCCTCAATGAAGGAGAGTAATCAACACACTTTGTGCAACAGCACTGCTATGCTTAAGCTGCAACAGACAAACAACACCTGTGTTTAGATTCATTTTCTAGTGAAGCCACTCTGTTTACCCTGTCGTGCCAAAACACAAACATTGTTGGATTCACTGGATGCTGTGGTATCAGAACATCCAGGATTAATCATAAGTCAGTCTGTCTTACATATTAGGCAGCATATCAGCGCTTTAGGGTAAAAATATTATTTTCTTTTCATCTTTATAGATAAGATATGGCAAGCATATGGAAGATAAGTATACCCTATACTTCCTGGATAGAAAACCATCCACCATCTGGTTTCTCCTTAACAACCTAGATACAGTTATATTGCTCCATTGTCATTTCAAACCAACATGTTTTAATGCTATCATAAAACAGCTTGTGGAGCTTTTTTCATCTTCTGCAGATAATGTTGAAGCTATACCCTGCTTCCTCAAGAGAGCAGCGGTACATAATGTACTCTACATGGAGAGTATAAATCTCATTTAGCACAGCTCAGAATCTATACTGAGTCACCGAGAGTGGCTTGTCTTTTACAATGGGGGATAAAGCGCTGAACGAAAAAGAAAGAACTCAGCCTTTAGTGCAGCTTGAACTGGGGAGCCACAAACTTTGGGGCAGCTGTTGTTGATGGGGAAGATGATGTCATTGGCAAGTCTCTCAGTATGACACTTGGCTGCAAGCCATGAGCAAAGAAAGAACAAGAGAGGTGAAGAGGAGGGAGAGAAAAAAGGAAAGGCTGTGAGACCTGGGAGCACAGGAGACCAACACAGCAGCGGGATGTCTGTTACTAAGACCTTTAAATGAACTAATCAGATCAGCAACAGTATCATGATAACAGCAGTCCTTCCTTTATCTGCATTTTTGTCTGTGCTTGTGTTCTTGTGGACTTGTGAAAAGTCATCACTTATGGCCAATGTTTTCCATATTTAGTGACGTGGAAGTGTTCTTTTTCTTGGGGAAGATTGAGTGGCTTACCAGTGTGATTTGCTGGTAGACAATTATCATAGAATACATTTCACATCAGGCAGCGGTAATGGCAGTGAACAAAAAACCCCACAACTATCACAGAAATTATCGTCATCACTCCCCACTCCCTGCCGAGATGAGCTTGATGTTTCCTTATGGGGATTGACCAGGCCAGAGTTTAGATGCCAAATGTTCTACACTGGCAATAGAATCCATGTCATGCATGTTGGCTGACTCAGCTGTGATTACCAAATTTAATTTGGGGTTTTTGTTAGGTTAGCAATATTAAAAATGTAGTAAGTGTAACTAATATCCCTCCTTGATTTTTTTCTTTTTTTTTGAGGGGCAGCTAGCAAGGCAAGCTAGCTTTAGCTAGGAGGCCTCTCCAACTGACCATCTGGTCTACATCCATAGTCATTTCCAGGTCCTCTCTCAATAAGTTTAAATAAAAAATTAATAATTACATATACATACAAACACAAGCAGTGTAGTGTTTGTTATCAGATTCCCCGTAAATATATAGAACATAACAGTGAGGATAACAGGCACAGCTGTTGTGAAGTGTAATCGCCTGAGTCTACCCGAGCTTGTGATGTCAACAAGAACACTGTTGTACCAGTTTAAACTGAGAGTACTGCATGCTTCCATACTTGGGAGTTTAGACTGCCAAGTTCAACTATTGGCATACTATTAATTTAGAAAGGGCAAGGGTGAATATATTTAATAGGAATACATGGGGAGGTGTAGTCCAGACTTGGAAAGTAGGAGAACATCTGAGAATTTTACAAATTCTCAGTAAAGTAATATTCAAAAATGTATTCATCCACTTCTCTTACACAGATGTGGTATCATCCAGAGGTTTCACAGCTGTTTTTATCCCAAACAAGCCAAACTGGGCTAGAAACCACACTGTTTATCCCTTTAAAAAAACAACAGTCACATAGCAGTAAGGAATCAAATCTTTAGGTCGCTGCAGCAATCTGGCGTAGTTGTGGAAAGTCATGGAATAAGTCATGGGATTTTACATCAGGGCTGTGCACCGCAGGAACCCTGGGAAGCATTGCGTCAACCTCTTGTACTCTCTAGATGCTGAGTGTAGAGCTTTCATTTTAAACGAGGAGCAAGGGGCTGGAGGTGGGTGGATGGGTGGGTGGTGGAGAACTACAGAGGCAAAGGCAGATTGAAGCCAAGAGGAGAGATGTAATGGTGCCAGGAGGAACAGCGTACCCCTGTCTGACACAGTGAAAAAACAATAAAACCTTCCCCTTCAGTGTGAAATCTGCTTTAACCTGACATGAGGCAAGCCGCTCCTAATGGACAATTACAAGCCAAACCTAAACTCCTTAGTCAATGATATCATGCTCACTTTTGCTGTGTTTTTTGATCGCGTGCCAGCAAATCACTATTACACTCATATAATTTATAAGTGTGCGTAAATGCTGGTTTCGTTACTCATATTGCTCATATTGGTCTGTTTTTGTTCCTCATTCAGTTTCAATTCTTCAACATATTCTGTGCCAGCAAATTAAATGTGCGTACACAAACGTCTGTGCCTGTCAGAATGTGTATGTTTACATCTCGTCTTGTGTGTTTGTGTGTGGACCCACTGTATGTGTAACCCAATGTACATACAATATACAGTATGTCTGTGTGTGTTTGTGTGTGTGTGTGTGTTAGCATTTCTCAAAGTCCATTAGGGTTATGAGTGGGAGTGGATAGTGAATGTCCTGATGTATGTATCAAAAAGGATTATTAAGCAATTTTCCTCTCCTCTCCTCTACTCAGGAAACAGATTCTGGCTTTTTAGGGAGGCTAACCTGGAGCATGGCTATCCGCAGGAGCTGGGTGATTTTGGCCAAGACATTCCCTACGACAGAATAGACACGGCCATCTGGTGGGAGCCATCCGGCTACACTTACTTATTTCAAGGAGACTGGTAACATAGCCTACAACCTGTCAAAATCACATGAAACCCCTCTAATTCAGCTGCTACCCAGTGTATTACTTTATTATATTATGTATTATTATTATGTTAGTGTGTCAAAAGTTTAGACAGCCTTTGACAGATTCAGCTTGATCTAAACACTTGTGGTTCCATGAAACAAAATTAAAATGCGCTGCATATGCTCAAATACAATTCAGCCATGCTAGCAGTGTGGCTCCAAGGGGGGCAATGTCAGTCTGATGGTCGGCCGGTCTACCACTTTGGTCTAGACTGATACATCTCAGCAACTATATGAAAGATTGCCATGCAATCATGCATTCATGGTCTACAGATGATGAATCTTACCCACCTTGGTTCTTATCTTTGAACAACTCTAATGCAAAGACCGACACAGTTCAAACAACCCCTGTGGTAACAAATTCTATTGATTTCTGATTTTTGCTTCAATGAGTGTTCACACGTATTTCTACTAATGTACTGTATATGTTCTATTTTATCGTAGTGCAACCAAATTGACACAGAGAATAAGCTGAAATGATAATGTCTAAACAGTATGAAGGTTTTTTTTCTGTCTACCAGGAGTTCATTGGCTTTATTTCCATATATAGAATGAAATTACTAAGATCATAAGAATGACTTACTGTACACAAGGGGAATATATTTATGAAAATACTCACAGGAAAGTAAATACTCTGGATGTGGCTTCTCATTTTTAGCGCATTTACACCCGAAAAAATTGGAATCTTCTGTGGAAACTGTACTGTTTTATACACACCAAGTAGACTACCACCATGCTGTTGTTGAGACAGTTGATGAACAGTATCAACCCTCTTCTCTGCTGCTGTCTGCAGGTACTGGCGTTTCAACGAGCAGTCGCGCTCAGCTGACAGAGGCTACCCGAAACCAATCAGTGTGTGGGGATCGTCAGTGCCCTCTACTCCCAAGGGGGCCTTCCTCAGCGATGATGGAGGTGAGCTGAGACAAGAAGAGTGGTTTCTCTGTGTGTGTGTGTGTGTGTGTGTGTGTGTGTGTATGCGCGACAGGCAGACAGAGACACACCTGAAACAAAGAATTAGGGCGTTGGTCATGCAATCATCACGAGAGAGGGGATGGTGTGTGTGTGTGTTTGGGTGTCTGTTGGGAAATGAATTTGAGCCAACATGTGTTTTTTGCTGTGCTCGGCGAACATAGCCAGCGATCGGTTAGCTTAGTTAAACATGAAGACTGGAAACAGGGGCAAACAGCTAGAATTTCATGGAACCAGGGGTGACTCCAGGAGAGAGCCCAGGTAGCTGTTTCCCCCGTTTCCAGTCTTTATTCTAAGCAACCAGCTGCTGGATCCAGCTTGATATTGAGCCGAAAGGTATAAGGGTGGTAGCAATCATTTCATCTAACTCTTGGCAAAGTGGCAAAGGAGCTTATTTCCCAAAATGTAGAACTATTCTATTAATTTGTCTGTCTTCAGATTGTTATGTTGGCTTACATCTTCTACTCTCCTTGTCTTCTCCAGCTTACACATTCTTCTACAAGGGTTCCAAGTACTGGAAGTTTGACAACCACCGCATGAAGAGTGAACCAGGCTACCCCAAGTCCATACTGAGGGACTTCATGGGCTGCAGTGTGGACCTGGACCCTGACAGAGACACGGACACAGACACAGGACGCAAATACCCAGATGTGAACCGCCCACCGTTTGACCCAGATGTAGGTGATGATGCTGACAAGGACAAAAACAGGGAAGGAACGGATCGAGGCGGAACAGACAAAGACACAGGCAAAGGATCAGACAGTGACAAAGATGAAGACTACCGCGAGGGTCGTGAAGAAGACACCAACGAGGTGGACGTGGTGCTGAAGGTGGACGACAGCGAGGAGCGAACCATGAACATCCTGATGGTAACTATCCCACTGGTCCTGGTGCTGTGCATCCTGGGACTGATCTACGCCATCATCAACACACTGCAGAGCAAAGGGGCACCACGGCTGCTGGTGCACTGCAAGCGCTCACTGCAGGACTGGGTCTGATCCTTGACATTAGGGGACACCGAACTTTGAACTTAAATTGGACCTTAGACACCCACCTCCTCTAATCCAAACCTCTCCCCAAGTGATCCATCTTTCTCAAGTCTCTGTGCTCAGTGGCTCCTGCAACTCTAAGTACATGTGGTAGTAGATCCATGCAAATACTGTACTGATAAAATACACACACAAACTAGAAGCAAGCGTGAATTATGTCTCACATATATACATACGCACACACACAAACACAAACCCACACACACACACACACCATCTTAACCTCCTCTTGTCTCCCATGGTGCTCTACAATGCGTTGACTGTAGTCTATTTATATGAGAAAAGTTTGCACATTGTCCTTTTTTTTCTTTTTGTTTTTGTTTTGGCTCATTTTGTGTGACATTTTATTGTGATCATTATTATTTCTAAACCAGGAAGGCCGCTCTATTCCCCCTACCGTGTCTGTACCACCCTCCTCTCTAATCTCAGTAGGGGCTTTTTCCTCGTTGATAACTTGACCTCTGCTTATGCTATAACAGTTGCCACGAGAGAAGGACATGCAAAGGGTTAGAAGAGATTTGTAGACCGACCACTAAACTTCAAGTAGGGTTTAGTAGTGTTCCTTCCTCCTTTCATCATCTTCTCCTTCACCTTGCTCCATCTCCTTCCTTTTCTCTGCAGTACAGTATGTCATGGGGTGAAAGCTGAGTCAGAGAGAACCAGGGTTTGGTCACAACAGATATTTTGCTGTAGTTGACAGTAAGAGGTATTTTGAGCCCTAGTGTGAGCCCGGATATTATGCTCCTTTTGACTGTATGATGATGATTTTGCTGTTGTTTATATAGGCACTCCTTTGGTTTTAAAGGATAATTCCAGTTTATTACAACTTACACCTTATTTTTTGAAGTTTTGGCCATTGATTTTAACGGTAATAATAACACTGTACTCACCAAGTTAATTGCTGAGATCGGGGAATGTGGCGATATTGCTAAAAAGAAGTCAATCACAGAGGCTTTAAACAACTCCCAGGTTAGCCAAGTTTATTTGGAAAAGTAAATGAGGACAGATGGTAAAATTATTACCCAAACTGTCTGCTATAAACATAAATCAGTTTACGAACCAGATTCCACTTTGTTCCAGATTTAGTTTTGATCTGCCACACTTGCTGTAAATGTGTGCTGACAGTTTTCGGGTGTAATGTGAGGATTATTGACATTTTGGGTCCGCTCGCTTTTGGTTTTATCTCCAAATAAAGTTGACTAGAAAATATTTTCAACCTGGGATTTAAAGGAATAATTCAACACATTTGCATTAGCCAAGGTACCTGTTTCCCCCTGCGCCGGTGAGGTATCAATCTTCTCATCTAACTCTCAGCAAAAAAAGCAAGTAAAGATATTTCTCGAAATGTTGAATCTTTCAAATCTGGCTGATTGTTTGACTGATCGTGTGTCTTATCCCATCAGGCTTTGTTCTAGCCATTTTGCTGTGATTCACAGATATCTGCAATCACTTTAATGAGTACAATATGATAAGAGATAGAAATAATGGCTAAAACTACAAAAATAAAACCCAAGCAGTAACACATGTTAATTATTCTTTAAATTCAGACTACTTCTGCCTTGTTTTCCTTCTTTTTCTTTTTCCCACACAATTGGACACTAGGTTTCTTTTCTTTATTTTACTTACTTAGAAAGCATTTACAGACCTCTTTGTCTGAAAAGGTAAAGGATTTTTAAAGGGGTCCTCTTCTTTTAACTTTCATTTATCTGCCTACTTCTCAGAGAGCCTCTTTTCTGTCAAGAATAAGACCTTTTACTTGTGCTAGAGAGGAGACAGACTCATGGTTATTTTAAAAAGTCAACTTACTGTGAAATAACAAAGGAGCGGTAGTATTCATTGCATCTGTGTGTGTGACATAAAACGAGAGGAACAAAGCAAAGACATGGCCTTTAACTACAGAAGAGGATGTACGACCATAAGTGCAACACAGCAGTTGCAGGGTGCAACTAATGTACCATGCAGTTTATAATGGACTTTTTATGGCTATTGTTTTTTAAAAGGACAATTTAAGAAACCTCACTGATGACCTGTGGTCTTTTTGTGGTAAAGATAGCGTAGCTGTAAGCACCAGCGTGGGCTCGGGCCATGCAGGCTCATGTGAACACAGACTAATCCTCTTCATTAAAAAACAGCAGGTGTGTGCAAATGCTGTTAGCCCCCGTGACCCCTAAAACTAAAGCCTGGACTCCGAGAATCAAAACACTCTCCGCTCTCGTTTCATCTCGCAAGAGCAGAGATAGGATGAAGGGGAGTGTGTGCAGACAATAATGTCCATCTTAACTACTTTGTTTTGATTACTCAAGTATTAAAGGACCAGACCAGTGTATTTGAATATTTAGCCACTTCACAACAAATCATTGCCAACCACTTTCAAATGTATGCCATACAGTTTTACATTTTTGTATGTATGTTTTTCTACCATTGGTGGCAGCCTTTGGTCAATCCATTCATTTATATAGAATATGACAATCAAGTAGTACACTATTTAACCACAAAAATTAATGTAACTTTGACAAAACTTGCTGCAGAATTGATGTTCACTTTGATTGCTTATACAGCTCAAGCAAGTTTTAAGAATCTGCTTACTGATTTTTATACTTTAAAGAAATTAATGGAAACCAATGGCTGCCATGGAAACATACATTTTTAAAAAACAGCATGTTTTGCAAAATGGTTGGTGTAAAATTGCTACTACATTTTTAAATAGTAGTAAAGGGGCTAAACATACAATTGTGTTGTCCTTTAAAATCATATTTTTTTCTTAAAAGAAGAAAAACAATATTCATTAAAGACAAGATCATTTCAATTGACCTCTCTGTGAATACATTTTCAAGAATTTGGGTTAGGTGACATTAACCACATACTTGTGGAATGATAAGCCCTATTTCAAGATGTAAAAAAATGTAGCAGCAATGGGAAAACATGAATTTTTCTCATCCTTCCTTGTTCTTTAATAAATATAAGATTTTTGGTTTGAAAACCAGACTGAAGCGAGCAAGGGTGTAGGGGTGGAAGACTTGAGAGTGCGACTTCAAATATGAATGGGAGATGGGCTTATCTGAGGTAGCATTAAGTAAGCTGCCACTCTGACCAGAGGGGGATCAGCTAACCCAGCTCAGGTTACACAGATGTGGATGGGGAGGGTGAGGAGAGACTGAATTTCCTGCAGCTAAGACAAGGAAAGGGGAAAGGGGGAGGGAGGCTTACCTCCTCTCCCTGAGCTTGCACAGTTTGGATCTCAGGAATAAGGAGGGGTAGGAAGGCAAAGAAAAAGAGAGAGAGGGCTTTGATGGCCCTATTCCACTGGCAGCAGCCCATGTGACCCAAATTCTCCTGCTAGTTCAACAACAGTATTGGCCAAAGAGGAAACTAAAGTTTACAGTAGGTGACAGACCTTTTTTTTTTTAGGAATGCTCGGTGTAAGTGCTTTGCCTGTAGTTGTCCATATTCATAGTATCCCCATATCAATGCAATAGCTGTTGGCATGGAATTTATTTTTTGGTTGCAAGAAGTTACCTTTGAAATGAGACCAGGGTTATGGCTGTAATGAAAATGGTTGAAGAACAGATACCTTTTTTTTTTTTTTGGGGATACATTATTTTTGGGCTTGTGCACGAAAATGGGGGTGTCTGGTAACAGGTTGAAGCCTGCGTATTGATTCCACCCTTTACTCTCAAGCAGTAGCAGTGGTGCTCCATCTGTCTTCCTTTTGCACCAGTCAGACTGCAGCTTGTATGTTGACAGACCAAGCAGATACATACCCCTGCTGTTCTGTTAGGCCTCCAGCTAGGTGAAAACAGGTTGAGGTGAGATCTCTAAGCAGGTAGAGTTAAAGTTAACAGGACACTTACACTGAAAGGAAGAAAAGGAAGAGCATAATCAGCCAGCACAAGAGGTCTGGAGATTGATCTGTGGCCAGTCGATAGCGGTTGCCAGGAAACTGTGTCCTGTGTCCATCACTCACCTCCTCATCATCTGGGTTGGGGGGTTGGCGGATGCAGCTAATCAGTGTTAAAAGCACCCCCACCCTCCTCTCCTCTCTCCTCTCCTGTCCTGCTCTTCCACTGGTCCTGCAGACACATCAGTGAGTGCTCAGACGGTCCAGCGTCTGGACAGGCTCAGAAAATGCAGACTCATTGACACAAAGTTGTGTATGGAGTTCTTTTTTTTTTTTTCAAGCCTTCTCTTCTCCTCCACAACCCCCACACAGAGTCCACGGGGAGTTAACCACCTCAAAGTTGAGAGAGTCGTGTACCTGAGTTTGCTTCACTTGAAATCACATTTTGGGTGATTAAGCAGTTTGAGAGATTCTCTGTAAGGTGACACTGACTGGGACTGAATTTAGTACAGGTCATTGTCTCAGGAAACCAAGCAGAAGAGAAATGTTGAAGGGTTAGGAAAGTAATCTGTCAAGGCTGATTGATGAATGTTTGTGTGTTTGTGTTTCTGTGTGTCGAGGGGTTCAGTTAATCAGCTCTACTCTCTATAAGCAAGGCCTGTTTTCTGACTGTAAATCTCCCACATTGTCTTTATCCCCACCCCTCTACATACTCAGCCCAGCCCTCTAAGCCCAAGGGGATCGTAATAACAACAATGGCCTTCTCTCTCTCTCTCTCTCTCTCTCTCTCTCTCTCTCTCTTTTCACTCTCTTTCTCCTCCCCCTATTTTCTCTCTCCCTAATACACACACAAACACATTATTGTCTTCCCCAACCTCACCTTTCTCCCCTCGTATAAAAGTAGTCCAGGCCAAGGTCCAGCCTCACAAAGCATAGCCTCTTTTTAGATTCACCTCCTTGTTCAGGAACTTTTAACACTGCATAAGGCTTCACTTAAAAACACCTGTCATCTTTTGAGTTTCTTTGAACAAAGACTTGGCAACGGGATGTCACATTTAAATATAAAGTTGTAAAGGCTGAAGTTTTTTTTATGTTAATGCCTTGTTTTGAAATGCAGGGCCTTGGTGCAAAGTTAGGTAAGGTTAGGACATCGCTGAGCTTGTCTGAGCTTTCATCTCTCTCAGGATGTGTTTCTTTAAACACTGCATGTTAAGTTTTCCTGATTCAGCCCTGCTGTTTGGCTTTGAGCACGGGCTTTATACCTTTCCTTTTTGTCATATTTGAACAAACATCTCTGTTAAAATCTCTAGAATCATTCAAAAAGGCAGGTATTCTTTTAGCTGTGTCTGTGCTCTCCACTCTGTTTACTTTTTGTGTTTCAGCTTCCTTCGGTCGCAGTGCATCCCTGCACTGCGTAGTAACCACAAGCTTCAAAAAGCCACTGCGTCAGCCCTGTGCAAAGTCTGAATTTTACCAGGAAAAAACAGACCGTGAAAATTAAGCAAAAAAGAAAAGAAAAACCTGTCCAACATTAAATACAGTAAGACTGTATTCTGTTTCAGTTTCAGTTGATGGCTCAACCCCAAAGGATTGTGGGTTGTCCAGATGCTTCTCTCTTTTCCCAGAGTGCATCTCACCTTGCCAACTGAGCCCATCCACTCTGGAACCACTCATTTTAAATCATCACTTGGCTATCTCGTCCTCTCACCGTGGGGATGAAACAGAAAATATGGCTGACAAATGACTTTAGGCATCTGTGTCGTCACTTTGCCCCGGACGAGTGCAGCAGATCGGCTCTCATGGTGCGTCAGACAGGCATTGAGACTGTTGAGCAGCCCACTTAAGAAAAACTGTTTTCATCCACTAACTGCAGCTACAGTAGAGAGTAGATCTTGTTGGATTCAGTCAATTCTGTGCTGACCATCAGTACTCGGCATCTCACACTAGGCCCTCATGAACGTCTCTCTTCATTACTACCAGAGTAATGATTTCATGACTTTCTGAAAAAAACTTCACTATCATCCCCGATTGGGATGAGATGGGGAAAAAAATACATAAAAAAAGAAGCAGTCGATCAAAAAATATGGGGTTATTGTTTGTCCTTGATAATTTGTCTTATTTTGATTTTATTTTGTGCATTTTTTTCTTTCCAAACTTGATATGACATTGTTTGTTAATAACATTCCAATTAGTTTTTTTTTTTGGATTGCTTGTTAGTGGGGTTTTTTTCTGTAGAAAACGTAAGATTTTATACATTTGTGTTGTTGTGTGTTCACCTCTAGTTGAGTGTGTTAACAAGCCATGCTGGACATGTACACATTAAAAAATTGCTCTGAAAATAATCGATATAGTGCTGTTTAAGCTTTTTATGCAGAGCCTGCAGTACAGTGCTTTCTGAACTATCTGAAGAAAATAGAAAGTTAAAATTCTGCACACACATGTACACACAACGAGAGTACACCCACCCTCTATTCTCTTCCTGCGATGAGGTCACTGTCCATAGGCCCTTGCTTCCTGTCTCACAGGGGACAGGCAGCAGAACAGCCTTAAAGAGAAGGGAGAGAGGGGTCTGGCCAATTGCCTGGAAACCGCATAAGCAGGGAGGAAGTTAGCAAGCAGCTTTCAGAGCCTATAGGAAACCAACCATGCAATGGTGTCATCACACTGAAAGGAAATTCATTGTTCACCACACCACAGTGGGTTTTTTTTTGTTGTTTTTTTTGTGTTGGATTTCATCCAATCACCAAAATTACAGAACAGAGACTGTTTGCAGACTTTATTGAGATGTTTTTAGTGACTTAGAGTAAGTTGTTTCCATGACCAAAAATTAAGTGACACCTATTGACATCCTATTGCAGGTGTGATTGGCCAAAACTGACACAGATTGATACAGTGCTTTTTTTTGTCTTCATCTGAGTCCTCGTGATCAATTAATGGAGGAGCTAAGCTGAGAGCTTCAAGCTTTCAATAGAGAGAAAAGGTGTTTATGACTGGGAAGAGAAAAAGACATGTCTTAAGGGGGGGGGGGGCACCGTCACATAGGTTCAGACTGAAATACCTCACAAACTACTGGATGAATAGTTGAAACTAGCTGAGATAACAATGGTCCCCATAAAATGAATCCTAAGTTAAAGATATACATATTGTCAACAAATCCCATAAAAATACCAGAACAAACCATCCATTAATCCATCTCTCAATACTTTCCAACTTTCCTACCTGTCTGTGGTACTCAGCCCCATGCCGGTTTGTTCCTACTGAGGACGTAAATATTAAAGGACCAGTGTGTAGGATTAAGTGGCATCTAGCGGTGAGGTTGCAGATTGCAACCAACTGAATACCTCTTCCCTAACTGCCTCCTTTCCAAGCGTGTAGGAGAACCTTCAAGCCTTCAGCCTTCAGGTAACATAAAAACCCGAAAGGTCCTGTCTAGAGCCAGTGTTTGGTTTGGCCGTTCTGGGCTACTTTAGAAACATGGTGGTGCAACATGGTGGGCTCCATGGAGGAGGCCCCGCTCCCTATGTAGATATGGAGGGCTCATTCTAAGCTAGGAAACCACGACGATTCTTAGTTTCAGGTATATTTCAGGTCATTATACACTAATGAAAACATAATTATGAATATTATATTCCATTTCTGCCAATGGATCCCCCTAAATCTTACACACTGGTCCTTCATTCATCCTTTATTTCAAAAATAAACAGGCACTTTATTTTTTAGAAAACTCAAGTTAAACAAGAGTATAAATACATTTGTTGTACACCATCTTCGGCCATGGCATGCATTTACTGCAGCAGAAAAGTGTATATGGAACTGACTCGTAATAAGCTGTCCATGTTCAGGGTAATGAAGAAACACCAAGTGTAGCAGTGTGGCTCATTTATGTGCTTTCATAGTTTTTGTAAAACAATGGAGCTATATGACACAAAGTTTCAAGTTCAAGACAATACTAGACTCAAATAATTGCTAGTTTTGGTCTTGTCATGTGTTGAAGAAGAAGAACCGAGGATATCACTTTCTTCTTCAACTCTGACTTTGATGATTCTCTGACTTTGAACCTGGTGCCAACACCATGTTCCAACTGTTACAGAAATACTTCGCAGAAAACCAGTTATGTATTTATTTTTAACCTCCTGTTGGTTTGAAAGGTGGCTCTGTAGCTCAAAAGCAATAGCTTGCCATAGCCATGATGTTGTTCATAAATACAGTAGATTCCCACAGTGATCCAGTGTCACGGATAATATTTCTCAAACCACTCCTGTGGCATAATTCACTTAAATATGGTCCATCCATCTGATCATTAAATGCTCCAAAAAGTCATATTTTTGTCATGATATTTATATGATATATAAGTACAAAAAGCTGTAAACACAACAATGACAAATAGCAAACGTGTTAGCAAACAGGTGCTTATTTAAACATCCAGCTAAGTCATAGCAAAATTGGCATTCATGTAGAATCATTTTTATCACCAGCTGGCCAATTTAAGTTTAACGTTCACTCTCCTTTTTGCTCTGTTTTGATCTCCACCACCTCTTGAGGGACATGCCAGACTTTCTAGCTGCTAAATGCTCTGGGTTTTTTATAGCTTTTTCATTGTAATCAGCCAATAACATGGAAACAACTCTGTTAAGAGTGCTGAGGTTAACCAAACCAATAAATTTGTGGGCCATAAAGCAAATAAAGCTGAAAACGCTCCATGGAGGTGATGGGAATTGCAGATTTGGTTATGAGTTATCTGTGTGTTCTTTACTACAAGGCAATCTTTTCACTTTCTGCATAGTCATTTCAGCCACTGTTAATATGAAATATCGATTAGAACGGCTTTAATGACCATTAATGGTCCTCTAGGGTTGCTATTGCGACAGTTTTTAGTATATGTGAGAAATGTACTTTTTGTACTGTTATACAGGAGGATGGATTAACAACCAGTGTACAAACTTTCAAACCGCATGATGACCCACTTTTAGATGATCTTTCTACCTTTACAATTTCTTTGAAGTCAGACATACCTCTGTGCACTTTGTAAACAAACAACTTTAACGGCTCATTCTGTGTGTATATACACGGTATTTGAGTATGTTGGCCTGGTTTGCACTGTGTTTACATGATCTTAATGCTTTCCTGCTGTGTGCATGTGTGTATGTGAAGTCCGAGTCTGGCCAGGATCATTGCTTGTTAAATCTATCTGCTATTGTTATCACCAGGTACAGCCTGTGGAGTACTGTAATTACTTGCAGCCATCTCTTTCCTCTGGATAGAAAATGAACTCACTTTCAGCCCCACAGCACACACAAGCACGCGTGCACGCACACACATAAAGTTAATCACTAGCAGGTACAGCTAAGTACTCTGCTGCAAATGTCTGTTAAAGAATATGTTTACAGCAATAACACCTGTTGGGCATCCTACGTGGTGTTTACAAATAGGCAGGGATTTAAATTTAAGTGACTGCATTTTAGGATAGATTTTAAATTTAGTGTCTTATCATTGGAGCTACTTTCCACCAAAGTACTTTCTAATGAAACAACAAGATTTGCAGATTCTCCAGAGAAACCAGGACATTATCTCTGGTAAGAGATTAGATGCTGCAGGTGTGGCTCTAGGAATGGCAATGTCAGTGAGGTCCGTCTACCACTTAGATCCTTATTGTAAAGTCTCAACAACTCAACATTCATGGTCCGCAGAGGATGCAGCCCACTGACTCTGGTGATCCCCTGACTTTTCCTCTAGCCACCACAAGGTTGACATTTGTGGTTTTTAGTAAAATGTCTCAACCATTGCTTGCCATGAAATTTGCTCAGACATTTATGTCCTCCTTATGATGAACCGTTAAAAGGTTGGTGATTACTCATCTCACGCCGCCATAAAGATTTTAATTTGCCCAATACTTCAATTTATGACTAAATACCTAAAAAACACACTGCAATTAGTTAGCAAATAGTAGCAAGTTAACATGCTTAACTATGGTGAACATACCTTCTAAATATCAGCATTTTAGCATTGTCACTGTGAATTTGTTAGCATGGTGACTTTAGCATTCATTTCAAAGCACCGCTGTGCTTATGTATCTCACCACAGAGCCACTTGCATGGCTGTAAGCACTTGTTCAAAAATTTGGATCCACACAAATGAAATTCCTTTTACCTCCACTGTGTTTGGGAATATGTTTCACAGGTGGATATAGCAATACCTAGTTCGGTGGACATTATCCTCCATCTAACTCAATCACATTTAAGGCCCCAACATGACATCTAGTCTGACAAAATATTAGAGTGAATTGACCTTGTTCTTTGGACCATGGTCTCTCTTTTTGACAAATGTTTGAATGTGGAAAAGTGAAGTGAAAATGTAATTACATCAGCATGCCTCTTAAAGCAATTTGGAGAAATGTAAAATAGATGTAGACAGGAGTAAATGTGCTATAAATTCAAACTACTCAAGTGTTCTTTTATTTTACTTTTCTATCGGTCTAACATAACTTATTTAGATTATCTGATTAGATTAGATGACATTTTAATGAGTGCTGGGTGTGATCTGAGGCAGCAGATAGTAAGATACAGCAAATAAAAATAGGAATTAAGCAGACGAGGGTTCATCAATTTAATAAAACCATTTAAGCGCACACCTCGGATATCAAGATTTACAGAATGTGACCATATTCTTTGGCAACAGATAGAAAATCTGACAACGGGACACGGGATGAAACATGGCATTATCTTTAATTTGAGATTAAATGAAGAAAATAGAAATGCACCGATAAGAAAACAAAAAAGTGTGGCGTCCCTGTTGCTATGTGCTGAGGGTCTGAATCAACCATGATTCAATAAACCAGCCTCATAATATTTTCTGTACATTTGTCTGTGATGTAGTATAAATTCCTCACCACAAAAACACAGTTTCTGTTTTCTCTCCCTTATGTCTGTCACATCCCCCTTTGCTTTGGAAAAGAGGGTGTATGTAAAGCAGTTGTTCAATTTTGGTTTTCATCATCTCGAATACAACTAAATCATAAGGAAACACATAATTTCACCATTTTTTCAGTGCAATAGTGATTTTTTGTCTTTGATGAGAACTGCCCGTATCAAAGACCGCCTGTCAACCAGACCTTGTTGTAAGCACTGCAACTTTTTTCCCTTGAATTTCCTGTTGATTAGGTTTCTGTAGCTGCGTCTCTTCAGCACGAACAGTTTCTATTGTGTCATCAGTGGGGGGGTTTATAGGCAGTTTTGCCAACTAAGAGTCCTTGACGTTAAATTTTTTGACTTTTCACACCCCTTCAAAGGCTTTTCTTCAGAAAGGCACCTACCAACAAATCTGGCGACTTTTTGGACAGACATTAGCTACTTTCTCTAGACGAAAGTCGCCAGTATTGCCCCACGGGGTTGAGGTCAGGCTTCCCCTCCCAAGGCACTTCTCTCTATGTGCCTCCTTCAATTGACCGCACGGCAGCTGACACAGAAGTGAATGAGCTTCTAACTTTATCTCTGAGGGATCATTTTACAAGTAAATACAGCGGAAATCACAGCACAGCCGTTGTCTTTAACTTATGTGTATGGGGATTTTGTCAGATGACATCGTGCTTATAAAATCAGGATTTTCAGCAGGGCAAAGCAGCAGCTTGGAAATGGCTTGGAAGTGACTGCTGGTTAATATGTGGTCTTAATGGGCAACGTTTCAGTCACTATTTCATACTTGTTCCATTGTCTGACCACAGAAACAGAAAAACATGTAAATGAATTGTTGTATACGTGAGCAGCGACAGTAGGAGAGAAGCAAACAGATAAAGGTTGGTCCAGCTGTATGCTAGGCTTTGACCTAGTCTTGTTTTTACTCTCTAAGGACACTGTTGCTTAATTAGCACCTCATTTGCATTTCTCCTTAATTTTAAATTCACTTTCTAATACAGGAAGCATTCTCTGAGCTGTCAAACTCACAATAGCACAGTGTTTACTGTAAATCTTACCGGTCAGTGTCCTCTTGTTCTGGATGTATTGTATTTTAAAAATCTGTAAAAACCAAAAAAAATACAGACACCGTACGTGCATGCTTTATTGTGGATTTTTGCGGTGGTCCCGTCGCTCCGGAAATGACTCCACAAAACTTCCCAAATCAATCCGTCCTCTTTTCCTGAGAGAAAGTTCTGACCTCATCTCCACAGCAGCTGATTCTAACAGACAAGGCTCTTCAATTCCCACAACCCCTTGTGTAATGAACCCTTGACTTCCACAGACCCAGATGAGACAAAATTGCAGGACACATTTTCTCAAGATTAATCCTCACTCATATCTGTGAAGCTCCTGTGTTTACAATGGGGGAAATAAAGAAATATTGCTCCTAACTCTTAATTTGGTAACACAACCTTTTTAAATGACTCATTTGATGATGATTTTATAATTAAACAGATTAGTTTTGTTTTGATCAGACTGTAAGGGGGGAATCTATTTCCTTTCTCACAGGTCTTTTCAAGTACTGTACACTAACATCACTGTATCCTAGATGAACCAAAATATCCAGAACATCCTTCACCCTGTGGGGAACAGTTCTAAGACAAGCTATCATACTCTGTGCATTCAGCTCAAGCATCAGATCCACACCGCACAAAAGTCATGGGAGGATCTACCTGGTCAACATCGTTCTCCTTACTTCATATTACACTCTCTAAACTTTTATTGCATCCTCCATCAATTCTTGAGGTGCTGTATAGCACTAAAAAGAGAATACAAAGAGAACCCAGGTGAGGTGGTGAGATGTAATGCAAACCTGCTGTGGCCGTGTGTTTTATTAGGATATGAGGTTCCCTCATCTGTACAATAAAAATCTGTACCTGTGGGAGTATGCGTGTGTTTATATTTGTGTATGCAGATAAAACCTGTGTAGAGTGTGCTTTCATGCTGATGTTAAACCTATTATCACAACAACCGGCAACAAAGCTCATAAAATTACGGGATGTAATAAAGTTAATGGGCAAAACATCGCAAGGGACACATAGCATGTGTATCTGTAGCCGTGTGTGTATGCTTGTGTGTGTGCGTGTTACTGTAGTGAGAGAAAGCAATGAAGATGTGCTCTGTCTGTTTGAGTGCAGTATTGGGCAGGGATGCATGATTGTGTAACAGATTACTGTAATGTGATTACTTTTTGCCAGACACAACCAGTGTAAGGGATTACAATTATCCTAATAATGCTTCATTAGTTTGACAGTTTGCCAGGTTGGGTTGTTTCCTGTTAGTAAAACTGGAGAAGACCTGCACACTGGATCAAAGCTCAGAAAACTTTGCTGGCCTGAAAGCCAACAGCGACTTTTTGAAACAATTAATTACTGTACACACCTTGTCTTTTGTCTTGTGGGGCATTTTCCTGATGAAGATACGGTGGGGTGGAAACTTTGTTTTTTTTTTTAAGTCAGCCAGTTTTCCGTCATTGAATCTTTTTTCCTGCACCTGGTCTAAATATAAGACAGGACGTGCGCACAACTACCTTTACGGATCTTGTTTGCTGTCTTACCAGGGCTGATTCAGGTTCTGTCTCTGCATTCAGTGGACAGACTGGACTGGGGCATGTTAGCTCGCCACCAGCTTCAGGTAGCAGGCCTCTGCCAAAGGAGGATTATGTTCACAATTTTGCTTATTAAGCTGTTGTGTCAAGATTAGCTAATAATGCAGAGCCTGGTTTAGTTCATATTGTATTTTAATGCTGTAAATTCCCTGACCAACAAACAAATGACATGCAGTGATCCGGGGACTTTTTGAGGCCTTTGTGTGTCTGGGACAATCAGGCTGGGCCAGCGTTGTCCAGTTGGTAATTATGCTTCCTATTAACGTGATAAGGAAATTAATTTATGGTTTTTGCAAGTTGCAATAAATGAAATATCCAATCTAGCCTTACAATATCCACTTGTAGACACTACAAGTTATGTTTAGACTCTCACAGCTCTTAGTTAAGGTTATGGAAAAATTGTGGTCTGGCTCAATAAAGAAAAAAGTTCACAGTGACCTCAGACATAACAGGTCTGTAAATGTAGGCGTGGCTTTGTTTTGAGGGTGTGCGTGATAAATGTGTTTTTGCAGATTATGCAGCTAATTCCGCAGAAAACACACAGGTGCACACCCACTCACGCACACACACACACACACACACACACACACACACACACACACACACATGCATGCAAAGATATGCTGAGCATCTGGATTCGAGATTAGGCAAACAATTTCTCCCCATGATGTCTGACAGTCTAACAGCTGTGAGGGTGGCAAACACACAAAAACACACAGACAAACACATACACACACACACACACACACACACACACACACACACACACACACACACACACACACACACACACACACACACACACACACACACACACACACATTCTTTCATCTGGGGAAGCTCTTCCTCCTCCAGGACTGGGACATCTGGAGCTGGTGGACTGCAGTGAGAGGCAGCAGTAGTGGGCCACACAGCAGGAGGGGAGCCCCTGGTCCTGAAGAGACTGGAGATGCCGTCATGTTTTCCAGGCAGCTGGATCAGGAATGGTGAGGAAGGTTACTAACTAGCAGAGAAAACAAACAGATGCTAAATGAAGGCACACAGGTGAATGTAAGTGATAGTGTGTGTGTAAGTATCTCTGAGGAAATTAGAAACTTTTATGAACTAGGTGGATTCCTATGTCCCACTGCTGTTGAATGGCTTTAGGGAAAAAAGTCCCTATTTATACTGGATTTTTGCCAACGATTGATACAAATCATTTATATCCAGAATTAAATTGTATTTTGGGGAGAGGATATGTTTAAAGGTAGATATTTTGGGATATGTTCATTTCCTTGCTCAGAGTTTGATGAATAGATCAATACCGCTCTCATGTATGTGCGTTAAGTATAGAGATGGAGCCTGGAGGTGGTTAGCTTTGCTGATTTTTAGCATTAAGACTGGAAATGGGGGGACACAGCCTGGCTCTGTACAAATTTATAAAACTCAGCAGAGAGCCAAATACTCCTACTGGAACATCCAAAGCTCTCTAATTAACATGATGTATCTAGTTTGTTTACTTCGTACAGAAAAAGAAATGTAAAAAAATTTGTGGAATCCAGAAACTCATAGTAATTTCCCTCAAAATAGTTATAACTTCCCGTAAAAACTGCATTGTGTCATTTGTAATTTCTGTGTCTGTGTGTAATTTAAGAATATACACATGATACTGCTTCCAGTTTTTATGCTAACTGAAGCTGGACACCTTCTTGCTCCAACTCTGTACCTAACGCACAAACATGAGAGTGGTGTTGCTCTTCTAAGCTTACTCTCGGCAAGAAAGCTAGTGAGGGTGTCTCTCGACAGATTTCCTTGGAGACATAGTGGCCCCATTAATCCACAGACATGGGTGCACTACAAATAAAAGCCTGTCATCTAATGCCATTCCAGTCACTTTATATTGCAATCCCTGCTTTTATATTATCCACTGCTACATAGAACAAGACAAAATTTCTTGCAGGCACAAAACAGGAAGATGTACTGCATTTTCAGAATAAATTGATCCAACGTCCTGTTTAGAGGGAAAAGCAATGGGTTTCGGAATATGGTTCTGTTCTGAGAAACATTAGCACGAGCAATCCTGCCTGCCATGACAGTAATTATTTGAACCACAGTCTCATTTTTTTTATTGGAATCAAACCAAGGCATCCAGATTAATTTTGGGATTTGGAAAGTTTAATGCAACTTGTTGCAAATTAAATATTGCTGCTTTTCTGTTTGCTGTTCTATTCTACAAGAATGGCTCCTTCAGTCTCTACATGCAATATTCAGACAGCGCTCACCATGCTGACAGAAATAAGAACTCTTTTCAGTATGGGCCTCTAATTCACAGCTCCCATTCTCCCCCATTTTCATCTTTTTCATGGCAGAATCACTTCTCGGCTTCCTTCATCTCCTTCTATCACTCCAGCTCATTCATCGTGCTGTCGAGCAAGTCTGTTCTGTCTACGTTTCAGATTCTCCGTCAGATCCCGCCTGGGGCCAGAAGGAGCCCTGTGATACCATCCTCAAAGTTAAGATATGCCTGCACACTGACACACATGAAAGAGAGGGAAAGAGAGGCTGCAAGTCAGTGAGAGAGAGTACTAATCTGACTCAGAGAGACTTGAAGTGTCTCTGTTGGCAGTTCAGTTTCAATTTGCCTGATTTACAATGTTAAATTTAAAACTTAGAAATTAAGACATAATGGAAACTGTTTTTAGTATTTTGTTAATAGATTGGAAACGAAAAAGGAGTCTAGTTTATGAATTTCCATTTCCTGAATTTCAGTTCAACAGAAAACAAATTGAGCCAAACCCTGCTTCAGAGATGTCGCCCGCTGTTTTTGATGTCTGCAACTTCACTAATTTTCTGTAGACAGCTGGTTATCAGCCTCTTCTCACACACTCCTTCCATTGGTCTAATAACTACTGTGCCTTTCTCTCATGTCTGCCTCAGAATAAAGGATTCTTGTGCAGAGTGAGAGCAGTCTGGCTTGACTCTCGCCTCTACATGCATTCCAGCCTCCATCTCATCTCAGCCCAGGGCTGAGTGCATCAAGACAATGGCTTCAGTCTTGATGCTGAGTGGGCTGAGTAGGTGGCTGCTCATCTATGTGCAGTCTGCAGGCTGATGGGGCTTATGACTAGCTAGGTGTGGGTGTTATATGGAGTTCAGATTTTGCTTCCAGAGTGTCTGCCACTAGGCCCATTTCAATTTTAAACAGCCAATTAGTTTTGCATGTATCCAACTCCACGGAGTCCAACTCAGAGTTGGCCTGTAACAAGATGTGCATGTGATAAATAGAAATAATCTAAGACCTGTGGTGGTTTTGTTCACAATATTCAGACTCTGACTTTAATTATTTATGACAATTTCACAAAAACAAATGTCTGTCTTGCTTCTGTTAGTGTTTTGACGTTAGCATTCAACAGAAAGCAGAGTAGTGGATTATTCCGCAGGAGAAGTTTGAGAAGTCGCTATGGTTTTGATAATTTCTTGATGGTGAAACCTAGTAAGTAATATGAATTGAGACTGGCCACACCTGCCATGCACCATGAAGGACAAAACTGCAAACTGTTTACCCCCACCTTTTACGTCAACAGGAGTTAATGTTTGATACTTACAACAGATTTTGGGTGGAGTGCTACTTCAATGTTTTAAATACCCTGTCTCTGATGTATAGGAAGCGATGGGTCCCATGTCGCCACTTTGTTTGGAAAAAAACGATAATTGAAGAATAAAATCTAAACAGAAAACACAAACTTCACCAACAGGAAATTCCGAGCAACCATTCAAATAGCCATAAACTAAAAACAGTAGTGTAAATGGAAGAGTCGCTACAGCATTAGTTTGTAGAACTCGGATGACTGGTATGACCATATGAAAAGCTGCAGACATGAACCGATGAATTTTAGAGACATACCCACCAGGATGCATTGAGAATGTCAGTAACCAGCCTAAGCTCTTGACAGTGGGTCTCATGTGACACAGCAATGCCATGGGGTGAAGGTATGCTCATTTTTTCTTTGTAGTGCATACAAAACTTCCATCGTTTTCAACAACTGCAAATTTATCTGGAGTTTGGAGACATAAACAATATTTAGACTATATTTCAGGCTATACAATGTTCCTAAATAGCGTGATATACTGAGTAGATATTTCATATGCTTAAGTTATTTTATCACATGGCTAGATAACTATATCACTGCCTTGCTTTGTCATAACAAATTAAAGAATGGTTGCACTTGGATGAAATTCTGGGTTGACCCAATCTTCCACTACTGATGTTTGATGTCAGTTGCCGGTCAGAAATCTGTCTTAAGTTTACTTTTTATCCAGTTTTAAATCTTGGTTGTTTGTAACTGCCTTTTTTAAATGGATGATTGTCTGGGAGACAGTGGCCGAGCGAAACCATTCATCTGTCAGGGAGAGAAGTTATATCAGCATAACCTACCCAAGTCTGACCTTTGCAATGACCTCAGTTTTTGGACCCGTATCGCAACCACCACCAGACCCAATAAGTCATGCCTCCACTCACCTCACCATCCAGATAGGACATCTGTCTCCCCCTGACCTGGAAAATCTCAGAGAAGGAGCCAGAAGGAGCTGTGGACTGCTGCCCGTAAGTGTACATTGTGGGAAGCTCCCCTCTCATCCCCATCCACCTCAGGCCCTCCAGCTGATCAACAAATTTTAAATCCTGGATTAGCAGGATTTCCCCCCATTTGCCAGTTGCCACTTCCCCTCAGACGCACGGGAGTCTGTCGGTCCCTTGTCGGCATCTCTGCTCTCCATGGCTGTGCTCAAGTAGCCTCGTCTCTCCTGTTGTCCGTTGCTCTTGGTGAAACACTCCCTTTTGGCGACCCAGCTGTGTGCAGTTCACCTGTTGCCCTTTAACTAGCTCTCCAGTACAGGCCTCCAAGCCGGACAGGGCACACTCCCAACGACAGGCCACCCTCTCCACGATCTGGCTGCGATGACTTTGGCTCGACAGAATTGTTTCGGCAGCAGGAGGACCATAGCTGGTGAGGCACTCCTAAAAAGCAGAATCCTTGTCAAACCCTAATTGTTTGGGATACAATAATTGGGAATGTTAGAGCAAAATCTGCATTGCGTGCCAGGTTCTAAAGTGCTGCATATCGCAAAACTGCTCCCCAAGCTCCTTAATACATATCCAAATCCGCATCCTTCTATGGAAAAGATGGTTTTTATCCGTGTTTTAGCCTCAAACATTTTGTACTCTCAACATACAGCCCCTCATAAATGACGGCTGAAATCCTCCTAATGCCATACTTCATTCCCACAGTCCAAAAAATACCTGTTGTGATGACACTCATGCCAAACACACTACACCCCCACATCCCCCTACCTGTACGGTAGTTCAACTTACCAGCATTCTGAGCTGCATTCCTGCCTCTTGTATCATATGCCCAACCTGCTTTTTTCAAAACCTCTAATGAATACAGTTTCTGTATGCTATCCCTGTGGGGACACCGACCTGTTAAATTAAGGGTCAAAAAATTTTAAATAGCTTGATTGACATTAATATTATTGCTAGTCATTACATGAATTCTCATAGTACTTCAGTAAAATTTTGCAATGCAAGATTCATTTCACAAGACTTTTATTTTGAATGATTTCACTTTAATTAACATTGATTTTATGTTTTTAACAGAGAAATGGCTGCAACTTAGTGATCCATGCCAGATACAGGAATTATGCACTTTTCCCCTGTTTTATGTCAGATCAAATGGTTGTTGTGGTGGAGTAGTTGTTTTTTTTCACAAATGTCTTAATGCTGTCCCATAACAGTGTCTGTTATTACAAGTTTTGAGGTCATAACCTTCCAAATTAAATATGAAACCCCCTACCCTAATATGTGGTTATCTATCGTCCTCCTAGACCTAACCCAGATTATTTATCTGAATTCTAAGAGTTTCTATCTTCCATTATGCTTACTTGTGACAGTATTGTTGTAGCTGGTGATTTTAATATTCATATAGACAATCCATCAGATTCTTTTACCACTTAAGTTTTACATATAACAAGTTCTTTCAATCTAATACAGCATATTACAAGACCTACACATAATCGTGGCCATATTTTGGATCTGGTTTTTACTTATGGTGTTAATGTTTGTACATTAAATTTTATTGACCTTTATGTATCTGACCACTTATGTATTGAATTTGATAGTGTCTTCCAGAGTGACTCAGAAAATCAATTAAAGATGGTGGATTCTCCCATCTTTAATGGTGAAGAATTTTAATGGAGAAAATTTTGATGGGGTGTCTTACCTCATCAAAATTCTCCTCCATTCTTTTCAGTAATATAATAATGGTGTAATAATGGTGCACCATTTTAACTCTCTCTGTACCTGTACCTTAGATAAGGTTGCACCTCTTAGATCCGGAGTGAATCAGTAAAAATATATCTCCTTGGATCACTCATGAGACTTGCACTTTTAAAAGAGAATGCAGGAGAGAGGAGCGTAGGTGGAGAAAGACAAAGTACCAGGTGCATTATCAGCAAATGAAGGACATGAGGACCTCATACAATGTCCAAGTTAAAAATGCAAGAACCGTGTATTTTTAATACAGTCTAATAAGCACAGCCTCAGAGTTCTTTTTACTACTATTGATCATCTAATAAACCCTGTCAGTTTTAATCAGTGTGGATCCTCTCCCGACGAATGTTTGAATTTTTTAAACTTTTTTATTAATAAGGTAAATGGGATAAGATCAAAGAGGTTCCCATTTCTTTTATTGATGCCCCTTCTCCCAATCATAACTCTCTCTCTCATTTTACACAGATCTCCCAAAATTAACTTATATACATTATGTCTCTCCTCAAACGCTCATCTAGTCCTGTGGGTATTATGCCACTAAATTCATCCACAGTGTATTAGAAGACATTGCCCCCTGGTTGCTCACTATAATTAATCTGTCACTATCCTCTGGTTTTGTCCGTGACTATTTGAAAACAGCTTGCATACAGCCACTCATAAAAAAAACCTGGTCTAGACCCATTAAAATACAGAAATTATAGACTAATTTCTAAGCTGCCCTATATAGTTAAACTCCTTGAAAAGACAGTGGCTCTACAAATCATGGATGCTTTGAAAGGTAACCGCAAATATGAAAAATTCCAGTCATGTTTCATAAAATAGCACTGATGCTGCAGTTGTTAGAGTAACAAATGATCTATTAATGACTGCTGACTCAGGTGATTGTTCAGTTTTCATATTACTAGAATTGTCCACAGCCTTTGATACAACTGATCACAACATTCTCTTTGCCGGATTGCAACACTGGGTTGGTTTATCTAGGACAGTCTGGAAGCAGTTCACCTCCTACTTTTCTAACTGCAAATGTTTTGTTTCTATTTGTGACTATGTTTCACCCCCTTCCTAGTAAATTTTGGGGTGCCTCAGGGCTCCATATTGGGACCAATTTTTTTTTTTATATATGCTCCCACAGTGCGAGATAATTCATAGGCATGGCATTGATTACCTTTTTTATGCTGATGATACACAGATATATGTCCTGGTAAAGCCTGAAAACCCCACAAAAGAGTGTTTAATTGACATTAAAAACTGAACGTCTGCTAACTTCCTTCGGCCAACTCCAATCCCCATGTTTAGATTACTGTAATGGTATCATAACTTTCATAAATCAGAAAACAATTAATAGACTTCATATAGTACAGAAAGCAGCGTCCAGACTACTAACAAAAACCAAGAATAGAGATCATATTACTCCCCTCTTAATGTCTCTACACTGGCCATCAGAATTTACAGAATCAATTTTAAGATTCTACTTTGACTTTCAAAGCACTTCATGGCGAAATCCCAGACTGTATTTCTGAATTACTTGCCCCTTATCAACCTGCACGTAGTCTGAGGTCCTCAGACAGGAACTTGTTGGTAATTCCCATGTCAAGATGTAATACTAAAGGGGACAGAAGTTTTGCTGTTTGGGCACCACAACTTTGTCACAACCCGCCCAATGAACTCCGACTTAAAGAATCAGTATCTTCTTTAAAATCGCTTATGAAAACACATTTCTTTCAAAAGCCTTTTGAATAGTCTCTTTTAAATATTTTGTATATTTTACATTTCTTATGTGTTTTTGGTTTTTTTTGTTTCGCTTCGGAAGATGTATTTTCTTTACCTTATTCCCTCTATTTGAGAAATTTGTCTGCATGTGTTTTTTGTGTTTGTTTTGTTTTATCCTTCTAAGCGCTTTGTAATCTCTGGTTTTGGTAAGTGCTTTATAAATAAACTTTGTTATTATTATTATTGTTATTCTTTCTTCTGAAGACTGGGTTACAATAATTGAATGAATTAATGTACAAGCAAATTCATAATCAAATGACCACCCTTCATATACCTCAATATGGCACATCTCAGTTAACATTAGGTGGACATGACTTTAGATTCTTAATCAGGCCCTTGCTGACATACTGGCTTACTGACTGTTTGACCCACTGTCAGACCTGCTGGCTGCCTTTTGGCTGAATGGCAGCGTTGTCCTCGTACTGTGACCTATCCAAGTTGCATCCTTGAGATCGCCAGGCCACACTTTCAGCACAGCTGAGGACAGCTTTATGGGAATACCATTTCATATGAGATGCGTAATAAATGCCGGAGGCAGTCAGGTTGGAACATCAGCATGAACAAGTCTGTCTAAAAACTATGAAACAGACTGAAATGCAATACCAAGTTCAGGTTCATAGCAGTATGTTCAAGACATTTGAATATTGAATTGGCATTTTAATATTGATAGGTCCCTTAGTTTACTGGGTATCCCACTGATTGTGGACTAAATATGGATTCTCTGAAGCCTTTTTTGAATTTGTTTACATATGTTGCATGCCGCTATACCCACTGACCTTACGGAGAGCAACTTTGTGTATTACTTAAAAGAAAAGTTCAACATTTTGGGGAATACTTTCTTGCCAAGACTTAGATGAGAAGACTGATACCATAAGTCTTTACACCAAGTATGATGATACAGCCAGCAAGCAAATAGCTAGGCCCATTTCTCATCTCAGCACTCCATATGTTACTCCGTGATTTGGTCTCGTACAGCCAGCCACAGCTGCAGAGCTGACTTAACGCACATTCCAGCGTACAAGAAAAGCAGGGTGGAGTGGTTCACTCTTTCGTAAATATTTCAAATGAATTTCCCCCCTGAACAAATATTTTATCATTCCGTAGTGAAAGTAGGCATACGTGAGATTTTTTATTCTCACAAAATGCCCCTGGATAACGGGTGAAAAAAAAAGAAAATTTTGAATTTTCTACTAAGGTTTGCACAAGGAATTGTTAATGGAGTGCTGAGTTGACAAAAGGGGCGCGCGATTAGCATAGCTAGCACAGTGACAAAGCAGAGCCTGGCTGATGTTTAAAGCTGAAAATATCCTCCTACTGTACCTTGTGTACACAAAAAAAACACAAGATATGATGTGTTAGTTGGTACAATTTGGAGGCATTGGTCCCTCTTTTCATCATTATGAATTGCTGACTCATAATAGAGAAGTGTATCCTGAGGCCTAACTGCAGCAACACTAAACTCTTGTACTGGTGTCTCTCGTTGTAGTGCATAATGCAATGCACATTTAAATATGACAACCGACAACTAATTTAAACTCTCACAGTTAGTATTAGTCAGACTAACAGTGGTTTGTGAGTGAAACATGATGAAGTCACAACTTCATAATGGAGAGGGGTAAGTTGGATAGAGATTTATTAGAAACAGGAAGAAGGGAGTAGAAGTGAGCAAATGTAGAAGTGAAGCACGAGACTGTTAACTGCTGCAGTAATCAAACTGCTCTTTGTCAGTGGCTTTTTCACCTCAAGAATAAAACTTTTTAGGTGAAATTTTCTATTCATTCATTTCATTATGTTCCCATCCAAGAGTAGCAGAGATTCCACGAGTAAAAAGTGGTGATGTATAAGTACCAAGAGATGTATGAAAAGGAGATGCCACTATAAGAACATGTTTGCCATGTCTGCCATTATTCTCTGTGGCATGGAATGTGTTTGCATTAGTATTTGTATTTTGTTGTCTTGTTATTTCATCCGGCTCAAGAATGCAGACAGATAGTAAGTTAGCAACCACCACTGTTTTGACCACTAACTCACATTCCTGGGGTGATGCACACACACATTTACACACTCACACACAAACACAAACACCCACACCCACACACACACACACACACACACACACACACACACACACACACACACACACACACACACACACACACACACACACACACACACAAACACACACACAGACACAGACATACACATACAGACAGTAGGCAGCCCAGCAGATTTATTGGGCTATTTATTTTGTCAGTCAGCACTCTGTCTAGTTCTCATTTATTCTTGTCATGCAGCTGCGTAGGTGCGGATTAAACCTTTTCTTGGATGATGCACACCACAAGTACACTTCACTTAATGAGAATAGGTGCTATTTGAATGTTATGCAGCAAGGCCTGGCAGGAAATATTAGGAACCGAAGGTCATACTCCGCATGTTGCAACCACGGAACATGCTGAAGAAACCAGAGAAGTTCGTGGGAAATTGTCTTTCTTGGGCTCCCTGGGGGCAAAGTGAGCTATAAAAGGCATATCACACCGTTTGGTTCGCAACCTTCTTTGTGTGTCATGTTCTCTGCCACTTTACTTCTCTGTTTTCTCTCTCCGTGTATGATCTAGCAGTAATCACCCAAAAATAGTGTGTTTTCAAGCTCTGCGGCTTCTGTGACAGGTGTGGCAGGTATAGCAAATTGAAATAGAAGCAAGAAGAGGGATGCTACAATGGATTAGTAATGTTGTTTCAGAACAGCATCTTAGTACACTCTCCCACAACCCCATAACGAGCATAACCAGTACGCGAGGCTTGTGGTTTTAAAATAACTACATCAAAACAACATTAAGCTTAAAATGAGAGGGTGAATTATATGAGGAATGTTGAGAATGACCCTTAGGATGTAATGAAGTGAGACCTCAACATGAGCATGCAAGAGGTGAGGGGGTCTGGTGTGGGGTAGGGTACGACCCAAAAGGCAAAGTTATAGGCCTCCTGCCTCATCAGGGGAATTACAATGAATATCCCTCAGGACATGAGAAATTATGTGTTGTATACAATGGCTTGTGGCTGTGGGACTTTCTGTTTGCGTGGGTGTTTGCATGTTTGCATTGCTTTGAGCTCATGTGATGTTTTCCCTGCTGGCTACAAGTTGCAGTTGTCTGACAGTGACAGATATAGTACTGTACGTACCAGAAACTACTGGCACAACATTGTGTCTCTGACTTCACTGTGAAGCAAAGGTCTTGAAGTTTTAGCAAAACGATCTTACTGCCGTGAAGAATCCTCTGCATGAATAATTCTATCAGATTTTTCCTGTGTCTCAGTGTAAGGTAACTTGGACTGACAAATATGAGATATAGTGTGAATGAGCAGCCACAGAGGCCTTGATGTCATGCTGATTTAATGTGCATTAAGTGCTTGTGGGAAGTTTGAAATACTTGTTCAGCTTGATTTGTTCATTTGTCACAATTCAAACATTGATAAGAAAAATAATGAGGCTGTTTCAAGCACTGGCCGACAAAGACAATATCCCTTAAAAATATTTGCTTGAACATTTTTTTCTTTTTTAAGATGCACTCAGGGATTTGTGCATTGACAGTTTATGTTTCCCAAGTGGAGGCTCTTAGGAAGCACTTCCTCACAACACTGGCCCAACCTAAACTATACAACCTTAGCCATTGCTGTTACTGTTATATTAATTACTAAAAACGTAAAGCATTGAATCTCTAAAGCTTGTTGGTTCAAAGAAATGTTGCCTGAGAAGGTGTCGGTCCAGACAGAATGCTATGGGTAAGTCCAAATGGCTGCTGTAACCAGATGCTCCGCTGGCTGCATCAGGAAGCGAGGACCATTTGATCCGAACACCTTCTGTGGCTACAGACAACCAGCTGCTGGACACTTTGTTCTGCGGTCCAAACCCATGTGGCCAACTTTTAAAAACCCTTGTAACTCCATTACACAGCCTGTGTGAATACCACCTCATGACCACACACACACACACACACACACACACACACACACACACACACACACACACACACAGACACACACACACACACACACACACACACACACACACACACACACACACACACACACACACACACACACACACACACATGCTGACAGACGTGTTATCTCCATGATACATGCAGTCAACAACTTTTCACACTTCCACCCCCTGCTGTGCAAGCACCTGGACCATCACTAGGCAGAAACGAAGGTGAGATTCGCACAGCCAGGTCGTGGGAATGCACCGCCAATCAAAGGTACTGCCATGGGGAACCAAACTGCAGAGAGCAGAGCTGGTTACACTGGTCCACTGGTAAGTTATTGTCAATTTTAATCCAGTGTTAGTAAATTAAAAATTTGTAAGATTTTGTCAATTTTTTAAGCATTTTTTTTTTAGTTATAATTATTTTATTTTATTTTGAAATCCTTTTAGTTACCTTTTAACAAAACTTTTATGAGGAAATTTCAACAAAAGCTTAAACTTGATTATGCATTAATAATACAGTGAAGGGAAGGAAGAAACAATGGAAGGAAGGAAGAATTATTATGCACAAGGAACATTAAACAAGTCCCTCTCAGATCCACAGAGCATTTTAACATCTTTCAGCTCTAATAGTTCTATGGCCCGCAGCTTCACCGTTTTCACCCCTTTCCAGCCAAAGCAGGCAGCCATTTTCAGCACAAAAGCTCAGAAAAAACAATTGTAACCAAAGTTGGGGACTGGCTGCTGAATATAGGCAGCAATTGGAAGCTAAAGAGCCAGATATTTCACTCGGAAGTTAATGGAGGCCAAAGTCAGAGCTAAAAGGAGAGTGAATACCAGACTAACATTTTTCAGGTTGCCTGAAACACAACTCCAGATGAATGCTAATGTTGCTCTGTATCTGCTGGCTTTGTAAACTGGCTACTGTTTGCTAACATGTTCAACACAAAATGAACTTTTTAACGGGATAAAATGTCAATGCTGTGTTAAAACGTGTTGTGCTGCCCTCGGGTGGTAAAAAGCAATTAATGAAGGTTTAAAGGCCATGCCCACCCATTGTATAATACATAGGTGATTATAATTCTTTTTGACTGAGTACACCTTATATCAGTACTGTGAGGGTGTATGTAGACTGTTCTTAACTGACATCTTCCTGACTCTCCGGGTTAACTTTGCTGTACGTGTAAAAGGGGGGAAGCTTACACCTTTGTCAGTTATTAGTACACAGAGTCTGGCTACCTCATCACATTCCAGCGTAGCTTGGAATTAGTTTAGGAAAGTTTGTAATTCATTTGGTTGTGTTGGTCACAATGGTTCACTTTTTTTTATTGAGTTATTATTTTGATTTTGTCATGAGGAAATGGCTGTCAGTGGGACTTTTCCTCACAGTTTTTAAGGATGAAACTATGACTGGTCATTTTCCATAAGAAGGTTAATTAGCCCTGCACATGTGATTTAGCACCACTTTAGCACCACTGCTGGCTGAGATTTTCAGGGCATGTTTGTGTGTGAGCGAGAAAGAAAGAGAGAGTTAGCCAAGTCATGGGTTCAGCCAATCCACTGCCCCTGTCCCCTGGCAAGGGGCATTGTAGGATGTGAGCCAGAATATCGTCCTTCATGGTAAATGCAGAGATATTTGTGCCTTGATCCTTGCTGCACTCTCTCCAGTAAAAACAAACCAAGAAAAGTATGGGACATGATTTGTGAGGAGCCTGGCAGCTTGATCTTGCCACACATAATATACTGATCCATTTTAATCAAATAGTATCTCTAATATATTAATACATGTATGTGGATGTAGTCTGTTAAAGTGTTGTATTGTTGTCAGTCGAGGACTCAAAAAGTACCACAATTTGCTCTGAACTATTTAATTATTTAGAGACCAATTAGTCAAACCACATAGCCTGTAGCAAATGCAGTTGTGTAAAGTGAGCTAGGGTGAGCCAAAGGAGCTAAAGGAAGAGTAAGTATGAATCTCCCCATGCCATGTTTACACGCAGATAAGCAGAAAGAAGATTGCATTAAAACCAAACCTAAATTATTTTATATCAAAAAAATAAAATAGTCAGTTGGTCAGTTGAAAACCACAGAGCATGAAATTCCTTTTGTGCATCTGATGAGGATTTTTTGTGGTGAGGAGTGTGTGTGATCTTTATTATCAAAGGTTTAACCCATTATTTTGAAATGTCAGCATGCAGCATATGATTGGTTGAAAGGTGAGGTGGTGGAAACTGGTCATAGCAACTCTGTCAAGAAAAACGCCATTATAAAATACAAAAATATGACTGAATATGGAATAAAATTTCATAATAGTATGTAAGATAACACATTCTTTCATAATTTATTGGTTTATATTTTGTATATTTTTGCTTCATTACTTGTGTATCAATAAACAATTTATTTCATCATGTTTATTTATTCATTCAATTTCATCCATTTCCTTATTCTCTGTTATCAAACTGTGTCTTTGCCCCAATTTAGACAGAGTTGCCAGACAGAGTTCATTATGAAGGTCCCAAAGGGAACACTGGTGGGCTAACATCATCCAGTCACACTAACCGGGAAATGAGTCAGTGTTACCAAGGGGACCAGTTGCCAGGGTCACTGAAAAGCAAGGGCACAGAGGACTGTTCCGATGCACGTGCGTACACATGCACATACACGCACACACACACACACACACACACACACTCTATACACAAGATTGCTGCAGTAATACCTCTGACAATTTAAAGGAGAAACCATGATAAAGTTTCAGGTTAATCCGTCAAAATTATCGATTGAATGTACAGTACAATATATAATGGGTAACAATGTTTTGGATGCAGGTGTTCCAACAAGTTAAATTTCTGAAAGTCTCTTCTGAGGACAAAACAGATGGACCATTACTGAGATGCAACTGTCAGTCGTATTATCTCTTCTCTCAGTTAATAAACCCCACTCTTTCTTTGATCACATATTGATCCATCTGTCTCAATCTCTTTCTGTAGTGTAGGTTGGTGTCCCTGTAATTAGTGCCTCCTCTTCTATCTCACACTCAAACACACACAAATCAGACAATAAATACAAGGCTTTTTACATTTCACTTTATTCTTTCATGTCTCTCATCTCCATTTATGTAAATCACAGGGCTTCATCAGATTGCATCTGCCTACCCTTCTTGACTGTGGCCACTCTCTTATGTTTCAGAAGATTTCCATATGAGTCGGGTAATTACGTCTAGCTATTTGGCCTACGCACAGAGACTCTGCGCCATGGGTGGTAAACTGACCACAGTTCATTGAAAGGTCAATAAGTAAACAGGCATATCGTCTTTCATATAATTCTGCTGCCTGTTGTGCTCATGGGTGTGCCAGTTACTGTAGTGTGTTTGTGTGTGTGTGTGTGTGTGTGTGTGTGTGTGTGTGTGTGTGTGTGTGTGTGTGTGTGTGTGTGTGTGTGTGTGTGTGTGTGTGTGTGTGTGTGTGAGGGTGTGTGAGTGTGTGAGTGTGTGTTGCCATGAATTGTTGAGCTTAATTTTAAGCCATACTGAGCCACTTTTAAGAGAACTGATCAACTCCCAGGAGCTGAGTTACGAGTGAAAGTCCCAAATCATTGTTAGCGACCTTACAGATTAATTCGGTGGCTATTACCTTCGGAGAGATCAATGCTATGATTCAGTGGCTATTTGTCACTCAGCGAGTGGACTGCAGGCCAAAGGAAAAAAAAAAAAGTGTGTGTGTGAATGTTTGATGGGGGGTGGGCAGTGGGGCATGTGGATCAAATGAGAAAAACCTGCTCAAGACTTATATAGATGTTCAGTATTCCCTTATCAGCTGCTGCTAATCAGGTAGTGGGACCTGCAGACATTGGCCGTTATAAGGCACACTGTGACCATTTTGCCAAATGTTCTGTTTTTATTTTCACCCTTTACAGTAATATGATACTTTCATACAAATAAATGCTCATTTGTATACTCTATTAGTGGCAGACATTGATATACATTGAGTTACCAGTTTAATAAGTACACTGGTTGGCAACTTTTTTTGCTTGTGACCCTTTGTAACCAAGCAACGCCCAGTTGTGACTCCTTGTCACAGGTTTGACATCTATGAGCTGTGAGCAGTGTAAGTACTGAGCAATGTTCCTGTCTCTAACAGTTTCATTTTAACACATCCCTGACATAAAGTCAAGAGTCAGTTAATTGCATAATTATTGGACTGAATTGTATGTATCTAATAAGCATGTAACTCAGTGTACAACACTGTATTTTCATTTTTATTCAATTTTATATAAGGAAAACCCTTGGTAGCACTTTTATGTTTGGGACAGAAGCAGGAGGCAGTTAGCATGCTCATTGATAGCTGCTATGGCTAAAAAGATTTGAGAGGAAAGACGGTGCGTTGGGGTTGGTCATTTGTTCAAACAACCACAATGGTAAGTAGGTGGGAAACGAGATAGGGTTCCAATCCGTTTTGCTGTGCTTGCAAGCCCATTCTGAAAAGCATCTAGCCACACCCAGGCCAACAGTAAAGTTAGCTGTGACAAGAACAGCAGTACAATGATGTGGGTATTCCAAATCGAGACAAAACAGGGACTAAAATCCAAAAAAAGATAAAATGAGCAACAGCAGCTGTGGTGTTTGATTGACAAGTAGACTGTCAGAGGTGCAATACATAATCTAGGTGGATTTACTCTTCCTTACATCTTTGGCTATAACTTTTCCTCTGCCCTTTTGTATTACTCATCTATCAGCGATGCAAAGCTGTGAGAAAGTTCATGAACATCTCTCTCAGACATGTTGTAATTGTCTCCTTCTTTGCAAGAAAAGTGCTGTCAATCTCAAGATGCCTTGGATACATGACAACAAATATCCTAGAGGAAGTGCAATATATATTGAACTCCAGAGATTTCAGGATGCATAAATCACTAGCTTCATTGATTTACTTATCGACTGCTTTTGCTTTGATGCTCCTCACCTTTAACACTTAAGTAGATATAATAACCAGCCTTGCTTTACTGTTTTTATTGCTGTGTATTTATTGCTGTCATCACTAATGGGTATTGTAATTGGAATACTTTGAGTTGGTTTTTATGTGTATTTTAGTAAGGAATAAAGAAGCATGGTCCACTCAACACTCTGACCATTCTCTACCCTCTGAAAGCCACAAGGTCAAAGAGCAAAAACATGATGGATTGGATGGTGAGTAAGAGGAGAAGGGCCTCGAGGAGAAAAGGCGGTCAAAGGAGAAGAAGAAAGACTGCAGATGGAAGAAAAGAAAGAGGGCCGGAAGGGGAAACAGTGGATTATTATCTGACCACCGTGGTTCCAGACCAGTAGTTCTCTAAGTGGAGGTCCTTAAGCAAAATGAGGAAGTTGCTTCTATCCAGTAAAATGATCTCTATTAGGCAAAGTGCTCAGGCGATGACCTTTGTCCTATCTTGATTCTGTTTTGGCCTTCATTTTCATTACCTTCACTGTAATTGTCAAGACAAAAATGTTTCAAAATTTGTGTCTTGAAGTCGCTGTGTTATCTGGTTTACTGCTGTTGAGCGGAGTTCTGGGTGGAGTATTTTTAAGTTATTTTCCTTTACACAACTACAGACATTTAAGTCGGAAGATGGAGAGAAGTGGTGGAATTGTGAAAGGGGTGGTGTGCAGGAGAGGAGGAAGCGATCCAGGTGACATCACCCCCTTCCTCTTACCACTACGTTTGTGACTACGTGCTGCTACTGGTGGAAGTGGTGCTAGCGTAGCATCTTTGTGTGTGTGTGTGTGTGTGTGTGTGTGTGTGTGTGTGTGTGTGTGTGTTTGTGTGTGTGTGTGTGTCGTGTGCAATAAACTTTAAAAAAAATAGAACACTTTATACTTTTATACGAGGATCTGTGATATATTCGTATGGATTTGAACACGGTATATTTTTGGAAGGTCCATTCCTTAAATGATAAAGTGACCTTTAAAATCTTTCAAATAAGAACAATGATATGGGTCCTGCTGTACAGATAGATGAGTCAAGTCTGGATCTAGACTCTGATTTCTATTTGAGTTCATTGCATGAAAATATTTGGGGTCAGTGCATGTTCAGAAATAGATGAGATGTATATAACTGCACTGTATGAAAATACGTCCATAGTGTGCTGGCTCTGACTAGAACTGACTTTATTGCCATTTTTCAGCAGTACAAGAGATTGAGAATCTCCATCCACCAAAAATGACATCTTCGTTTGTTGTTTTGTGCATTAAAAGGGACACACCACCCATTTTATACATGAAGATCAGTTTACTCATCACAAGAAGCAGTATTCAGCCTGTGAAAATATATACAGACACAGTACGGCATTTATCTAGTTTGCTAATATGACCCATTATAAACTGCTGGTCATATCTGTAGTCTGTAGTTACATACTACGTTTGAGATAAAAATGGTCCTGTATTGATACATATTTCTGTCCCACTCCTAACAGCAGTAATTTGTTACTGTTCAAAGCACAGTTTTTTTTTTTTAATAAAGCCTTGCTATTATGGTTTAACAGCAGTCACTCCAGCTAAATGATTTAGCTGGCATGGATACCCACAGACATAACTTTCCCCCAGCTATTCTGATGGATGGGTCACAGGTTGTACCACTTCATCATAGCCAGGTGGAGTGGAGCAAATGATGGAGCAACACACACACATGCAAAACACACACACATGTGCACACACACAAAGTGTCAGCTCTTTAATGCCAGGCCTGCTCGTTCAGTAAGGAAAGTGAATAGGGAATGCTAACTCATAATAACGTGTGACCCATGAGTTCACACAGAGGTAGATGCTGTTATAGCATATATAATAGCTGAACCTGCTTTTCATGTTATCACATTTAGTTTTTGAGTTCACTCATTCAACATAGACCTAATTCCTTCCATTTTCCCTTACTTCCATTTTCCTTTGTCAAGACAAAAAATTTTCAAAATTTGTGTCTTGAAGTCGCTGTGTTATCTGGTTTACTGCTGTTGAGTAGAGTTCTGGGTGGAGTATTTTTAAGTTATTTTCCTTTACACAACTACAGACTTTTAGGTCAGAAGATGGAGAGAAGTGGTGGAATTGTGAAAGGGGTGGTGTGCAGGAGAGGAGGAAGCGATCCAGGTGACATCACCCCCTTCCTCTTACCACTACGTTTCTGGCTACGTGCTGTTACTGGAGGAAGTGGTGCTAGCGTAGCATCTTTGTGTGTGTGTGTGTGTATGTGTGTGTGTGTTTGTGTGTGTGCGCGCGCGCATGTGTCTGGAGGATGGGATGTGGTGAGACAGGATGACATGTAACAATGTTAGTCACCACCCTGCCCATCATTTCTCACATATTGATGATGTAAAATACTGGAAAATAATCAAACATTACCACAACGTCTAGAAAATATCTGCTCCCCCCAAAAAACATGTTTACCAGCAATAGGATTGAATCAATAAATTCTATTTGGGAAGAACCTGCCCTCCTGGATTGTCAACTTTTTTTCTAATTGAAATAAACATGTTAAGAAACATTCATTAAGAAAAGAAAGTGACAATTAGCAAAAATCACTGTCAGGAATAGTTCAGAAGTTCAGGAAATAAGCTAATTCGCATTTTAACTTAGAGTTAGAGGATGTCTATATTCTAATTATGAAACTACAGGCACTTAGCTTAGCTTAGTACAGCTATCCTGGCTCTGTCCAAAGGTAAAAAATATATACCTTCCACTACTTATAGATCCCCAAAACCACCACGTCGTTTTTACAATTCCGTACAGATTTAACAAACTAGATATAAAGTGTTGACGTGATCTTTAGAGATGCTAGCAGGTGGATTTTGATCCACCGTCGGACAAAGTCTAGTCTAGCTGTTTGCTTCCAGTCCTATTTGCTAAACTAAGATAAGCTAACCACCTCCTGGCTGCAGCTTCACATTTAGCCTATAGACATTAGAGTGGCATCAATCATCTCTTCTAACTCTGCAAATAGTGAATAAGGGCAATTCCCTAAAGTAGTCAAACTGTCAACTGATAGCTAGATCCTGACAATACACCAAATGAATACAAACACACAGATGCATTTAAAGCTCATCTTCAGTGCACAATTATAATCTCCCAGAAATTACTGTACTAGACCACTAAACTGCAACAAAAATGTTTTCTATGAAACGTAATTGCGATTGGATTAAATTTTGTATTAACGTAATGAGGATAAATTGTTAATTTACATATCTGGCAAGTTGCAAATATGTTGATTCTGAACGTATCAGTAAAATGTTCACAGACAATGTATTTGTCTTTTTATAAAAATATCTGATCTTACAGAACAATATCCACTTGTAGTGACTACAGCATTATAAACTTATAAACTTCATTTATGGTTATGTTTAGGCACTGACAGCATTTGGTTAAGATTAGGGAAAGATTGTGGTTTGTTTTAATACAGAAAGTCCACAGTGACTTCAGACACAACGTGTTTATTTACATATAAATAAAACCACTAACCTTAACAAAAGTGCTTTTGTTGCCTAAACCAAACCACAGACAGGAGTCTGGATGTGATCCTCGGTCCCGGTCTGACAGTCATGTGGTTTGTACGCTCGCTATCCACCCCAAAGACCTCCTGTTGACTCCGCTGCCGTTAATAAATGTAGCAAAAAATACAATGCTGCCGAACATAATCCAGCCGGCGATAAAATTTCCTATAAAACATATTTTCTGTTGCGGTTTAGTTGTCTAGAAATACAATTTCTTGGGGATAAGGTTGCAGGGAAAAGTTAACTTTCAAGCCTTTTAATCTAGTTTTCTCAGCATGTTATTTTTCCAGCTTTTCTCCTTTGTCATTTCACTTTTATTTGATTGTTGCTGTGTCTGTGTTCCTGTTTTGTTTTTTTTTTTGCTTGCTCAGCTAATCCAGATGGTATAGATATATTTAATGCTGTTTTGACATGTGTTTTGTGACATGAGGAAAGGCAGAGTTTGAAAAGCTAGTTTTATGTGAAGCAGATATCCGTGACCTGTGCCAGAGAGCGTAATAAAGGGACATCCATCACATAGACAGTTTACCAGTAAAACACATCAGCTTCACAGACCCTGCAGAGATAAACTCATCATATACACTTGCTGGTCCTTAACCTTTAGCTCCACTGGCAGAGGATGGTAACACTGGAAAGGTATTGTTGTCCTGTTAGATCCACTTCAATTTTCAGGAATCAGTGAGAGACATCTACCATACTTGAAGTTAATAAAACCCTCTCTCCAAGTGTTTTGGAAAAAATCAACATGCGTTCAAGACCAAGATGCATTAACACATGTGAAACAGACCCATGTACAAAAGACAGACACAAGTCTCATGTGTTTTGAAGACTGATAGAAATCTCTCAGGAGAGCATTTGTGTCTTTGAAGAGCAGATAACAAAAGGCAGCCCACTCAAACTCCATTAGCTGAGGACGTGGACATGACATTGTTGACCTGGAGCCTGTTTTTGTAAGACTGTATGTCTGTGTGTGTGTGTGTGTGTATGATGCCAAAGCATTTTAAAATCCATTCTAGGAATAAGGAACCAGTAACCTATATCTCTGTCTGTCTGCTACAGCCAGCAGCCAGTTAGCTTAGCATAAAGACTGGAAACAGGGACTGACAGGTAGCTTCCTTCTGTCAAATGGTAACAAAATCCAGCTACCTTAATATAATATATCTCGATTGATTAAAAAAATGTGTCATTTTTTATGAGTAGCCTTATATTTAACAGCTAGATGTGAGAGTGATATCAGTCTTTAAATCTCAGTCTTCACCGGAGAGCAAATGAGCATATTTCCCAAAATTATGAATGATTCCTTTAAAAGTCAATAGATTCCTCCTGTCTCATGCTCCAGTTCACTGCTGTGAGTGCCTCTACAGAACATTAAAAGTCTTAAATCATGCTTTAGTCGCAATAGGTAAAAATGTTTTCTCATTATGTTGATAAAAATGTGACTGGGGCAGCAATATGTTTTTCTCTAAATGTGTTTGCTTGTGCAAATTGCTAGTCTATTAATGTCATTTCCAAGAGACATGGTTGTATTGGGGGACACTAAAACAGCTTCTGTCAATCAATGATAGTTCACTAAAGAATGAATTTCCAAAAAAAAAAAAAAAAAAATAGTTATGAAGGTGCACATGTCTCAGTCAGCCTGAAGGTAGGTAATACACAGGTGAATACATTGAGATAAAGCCAATGCAGTGTCATCCGGCGCTTTGAGTCTCACCGTTGATAAAGCTGTTTGCTGCTTCTGTTTGCCTGTTTCAAACAAGAAACCCACTTTTTACAAAACAGTCCTTGTTGATGATCTTTCTGAGTGACACACGCCATGCAACTTTTTCTTCTGTCCCAACCGCACTGTGAAGTCTCTGTCAGCAGAACTGACCACGACCAGATAAAACCTATACATCCCTCCTCCCTCACGACCCCAGCTGTGTTTACTGTCTGCTACAGTGTTTGATTCCCAGGACCTAGAGACACGAGATCCTGGGAGAAACAACACACACACTAACACACACACACATACACATGATAGTCTGGATTGGTGGATGAGTGGCGGCCAGGGCAGAGAAGGCCAATCGATCAGTGAACTGTTAATAATAATAAAGTTTTGTACTTTTGTAACATTTGGCAAACAGCTTATTGTCTCCCTCTGTGCATCAGCATAAGGAAAGAAAAAACAATTTTGTAAAGCCAACACCTTTATTGAAAACAAAAATCTGTGAGCCAGTTCCAGTTTTGAAATCCGTTCATGAAAATGTCTCTGTGCAAACAAAAACAGTGTTTAGATCCCGGGACAGATAAATGGTGTATCTTAATCTTAATCGAGACTCTTATTGTATTACTGCATGTTAACATGTTAAGACAATACCAAAGTTGTTTCTCCTCAGCATCAATTTCACAAACTGCTTTCGGTAAAAAAAAAAAAGAAAAGTATCCTGTACAGTACAAACATTGCAGGTTAGATTAGATTAGTTATTAACAATCCTCTTTGGAAAGTTAGGTCAGTGCAGCACAAACATGACAGGACATTCAAACAGGAATTAAAAATAAACATACAAACGGAATAGAAAATAAAGAGTTCAAGGATGAAACAGTGCAAGAAAGGACAGATCAGAAGGAAAAGAGCACAAGCTACTGCACAGGGCATTACCAAAGAAGAGACTTTTCCCCTCTTCTGCTTTCCTTGTGGATGACCTTATTGAGCATGTTAAAATTGTTATGCCAATCCAAATAACCGAACTACTGTAGGACCTAATTAACTTTCATCCACTGAAAGCCGGAAGAAAATCCGAGGAAATAAAGTTACCAATTACCGCATAGTGATGTAAAATAGACTGAGTGGGAAACCAGCAGTGTATGATGGGAAGGAGAAAAAAGGATTTGAAAAGCTTGCCATCGTTCAGTGGCTGATTTCACATGTCGCTGTTCTCCGAAGTTGAAATTGATGTGAAAGTTGAATGCAGAGTTACTTTGCCTCAATGAATGAATCCTCTGATTGCGGAACGTCCATTAGAATAAGAGATAGAGATTTTGCCGCAAAATCAAGCCAAAATTACTGCTACTACAAAACATGCTGAATTAAACGGACTTTGAAGCCCATGATCCTGCTGAGCCTGCCGTAGGGTCAGTGTTTGACAGATTATCTGTTGGGCAAGGGGATGGCTTTGGAATGTAATAACAGGGAAAACAATCAAAGACAGCCTGGTCTTAAACAACAAAGAATGGACTTCAGGAAAGGAGAGAACAAAGAGAGCGGGTTAATTATTGAGACAGATGGTACAAAATGGCACACATTAACCATTAACCAATCACAGAGGTTTAACAAATTAGGTAAGCGGTGAGGTCACTACCTGCAACCACTTCAGCCTTGGATTTGATCTGTAATTGAGGGATTTAGAGGTGAGGAACTGTTCCCTGAAACCACGGGTGAGGGTGTGTGTCTCTGTGTGTGTGTTTGCATGCTTATACTGTGTATGAGGCCACATGTTTGTAAGGGGGGCATTACTTTAATGAGGAAGCCCTTATCAGAAATATAAAAAATCTTGTTTGAAGGTCTAAAAGTGCAACGTATAATTACATACAAGAAAATTACACGGTAGAAGTTTTTAAATGAGCATATGTCAGGTCAAATATGTTGGGACGGATGCTGTTTGTCTCGGATGTGTGTGTAGTACCTGGCATAGTTCTCAGCAGAACAGAGAAACCCTATCACTGCCAAAAGAGCATTATAAGGGATGTCTGCACATAGAGACCAAGTGTCACCTTGGACAATTTAAGAGGTATGTTTCCTTAGTCAGCTATATGCACACACACACACACAATAGGACATAGCAGACGCCACCGGTACATTAGTTTGTCTGACCAAGCCAGTCATTATTAGAATAGTTGCTGTTGATGCAGACCTTCATTTAAACCTGGCTAATGGCTTGCTGTTGTCTGCACACACCCACATACACACAAATTGACACACTGATAATTATACATTCCAGGGTCACATTGTCTCAGTATGGCGGGTCTCCATGCAAGTCTGTCTCCATGCGTCCATCTCTTTTCTCTTGTCTCACTACATCAGTCTACGTCTGTTATCTTGCCTGTGAAATCCATGGATTTCAAATCCTAATCCCTCTAGAGCCAGTCCTGCCTACCCCTACCCTTACACTGACCTCTATGTGACCTACAGAATAAACCAGTGTTTTCAGGACAGTATCTTGCTGCTCACTCTGATGTTTTGCGATAAAGAAAAAGAAAGAAAGAGCGAAGGATTTTGGACACAGACTTGATGTTGGTGGTTCATAGCAGCCCATTAGCAATTAGTGAAAATGAACAATGAAAATTAAGGGTTTTAGTGGTTTTCGTTGCCTGTGGAAAATACGTTCTCTCCTGTTATCCACATGCTAAAAATCCTCAACAGTTAAACGTATTTCTCTTAAGGAATGGTTTCCTTACCTGCAGAGAGTTAGATGAAAAGATTGACAACACTCTTGTGTCCGTGAGTTAAGTATAACCTAGAGCCAGGAGGCAGTTAACTTTGTTTAGCGTACAGACTGAAAGCAGCGGTAAAAAATCTACTGTAGCCTGATTCTATCCAAAGGTAAAAAATTTAAAAAAATCCGACAACCTGCACCTCTGAAGCTCACTAATAACACGTTGTCTGATTTGTCAACAAACCAAAACAATTAGTGGGGTTTTAGCGTTGCGGCACATGCCGTGGCTATTTCTTGCCAAACAGCAGCAGTGGGCAGTCCCTCCCTGTCGTCACCCTGAGGTTGCCACACTACCAGCAGACACTGCACAGAAGAGCTGGGCAGACAGGTCAGCTGTTGTTGGTGAAGATTAGTTACAGAACACAACTCGCTCTAAAACCACAAATTGTTGTTTTTACATTTCCCTTTGTGTACAGATTAAAGACATGAGATGTAACATGTTCATTAGGGCTCTACCCCTGCTTCCAAACTTTATGCTAAGCTAGGCTAGCCACCTCTTCTTTCTTGCTTATAATTACTGAGCAGACATGGGATTGATAGTGATTTTCTCATATAACTTGGCAAGAAAACTAATTATTCCTTTTAGATTTATTTTACACCAGCGTAAATTAATCCCAATCTAATCTCAATCACGGAGGGGCCCACAGCAGATGTAAGGACCAAGAAATTGTCCACATTGTGTGTTTCGCTGACATCTTGCTCTTTAGAATGACAATCACACACACTAGTCGTCTCAGCCCCTCTGTGCTGGATTTTGTCATCAGACAACATTAAGGGGTGCCATGTCTTTCAGAGCTGTTGATGGACTAATTTCATTTGAAACATCCCTGACAACTGACAAATTAAACTCATCACACACGTGAATCCATACGCACCAAACATGTACAAATACACTCACTCTCTCTCTCTCTCTCTCAAACACACACACACACACACACACACACACACACACACACACACACACACACACACACACACACACACACACACACACACACACAGAGAGACAAAGTCATTCCTTGTATGCTTGAGCACATACATACTCCAGATACATGTCAATCGCCCGCCCTGCTTCTCTCTATTTACGAGGGCTTGTCCTTTTTCCTGTCCGCTTCCAGATCATAACTCCACCCCTCACTGCCTGCAGAGCCTCCGCAAATGAGATAAGAGCACTAATGTGATTGAGAGAGAGAGAGAGAGAGAGAGAGAGAGACAGAGACAGAGATAGAGAGAGATTTTTTAATTTAATAGAAACTCCATCAGGCTAATGGAACTGTGGAGTGACTGCCCAGCCTCCTACACACAAGCACACACACACATACAGTCACTTACTCTTCACTATATTGTACCTTGTGAGTGTGGGAACCTATTAGCATTCACCACAATACGTTGGGCCACAGAGTTAAATGAATATGCAGAAAAAAGGGGGACATGGGAGGTTGAAAGAGGAGGGTAAACCAATGAGTGTGATAGATGGACTGGTGGGGAAGAAAAATGAAATGATACTTTTAGATAGATGTTCAAAAAGAAAAACGAAAAGGCCCCCAAATTAGAGGGAACAAAGCACCAAAGCGAGGCAGACGGACGAGTGATGTGACACGTCACCCAGTGCAGAAAGGTCAGAAATTATGGCCGTGCAGGTTTCTGGGACTGGTTGAAGATGGGACGATGTGAATGGAGACTGGGGGGGAGGGCAGATGGTTTTTCACTCACAAGCTGTCTGGCACAATGGTAATAAATGAGTGTGTACTCCTTCTAAAACTATCTCACACACTCAAACATCGCTGATTCTCATTCACGTACAGGCTTGTCGGCTGATTTATTTCCAATTACGCTCTCAAGTGTGGAAATTTGGACGAGTGACAAATAGTACAAACAGGACTTGTCCTTGAGCTGTATAGTTCCAGCTCTGATCCTTCTCTCTCGTTCTAATTCTTCTCTTCTTCTGCTTCCTCTCAGTTGCAGCGCTTCTTTTTCACCACCAGTCAGAACCAGCCTTGTCCCCTGACTTCCTCAGTTCTGATAATACAGCTACATTTTGTTCTGCACATGCTTCCCTGTCTTTACTGACAAAAATGGAACGTTATTGCATTTCCTCTAGTTTGTTTGTGACCCTGATTAACGAAGTTATGAAGGTTTGAGTGACCTTCCGCTTAAAAGTAGTATTCTGCATTACTACCTTTAAGCCAACTGGCTGCTGGCTGTAGCCTTATAGAATGATATGAGAGTGGTATCAATCTCCTCATCTAACTCTCAGCAAGAAAGCAACTAATTGTAACTCTCTAAAATATCAAACCATTCCTTTGGAGGTAAAGCGGTTAAAACCACCTGGAAGTCTAATACTGCTATAGAGCAGAGTGGCATGGGCACTGTGTGTGTGTGTGTGTGTGTGTGTGTGTGTGTGTGTGTGTGTGTGTGTGTGTGTGTGTGTGTGTGTGTGTGTGTGTGTGTGTGTGTGTGTGTGTGAACTATTACAGTCTAGATTAACCAAACATCACCTTTTCTACTAACCTTCTAAAAGACAAGAACAGGAGACACATCAAAGATGGCGACAGCTGTAGCATTAGAATATTTAGAAGACTTAAAAAATTAAAAAAGCACAACAAAGAAATGAGACTAACACTTTAGTTTTTGTTGATAAAAGCAACAAAGATCAAATGACTAAAATTTGGCTCAAACATATGTACTATTTTCGTCCAAACACTATAAATGAATTGAAATCAAGTGCCAAAATTACCACTGTACATACTAGATGTATTGTGATTAAAGTGGAATGTTAAAAATCACCCCAGCCTGATTCTGACTAAAACTAACCTGACAGTACATCTTACCAGTATTTTGGCATTAAAAAAAAACCAAACACTAGATAAGATAATTAAAGGTCAGAAATTTCATCATAGACAACATGATCTTATTTTGACTCAAACACATTTTGTATCTGTGTTTAGAAACCTGGTTGGCCTAATATGATTAATGTATTACAGATCAAATTTTTAAAAGATGGTTTACTCATGCATAACTATGTCTTTAATAGTACTGTGCTTTAAACAGAACAACCTGTGCTTGAACCAGCACTGGGACTAAAAATACTATGAAAACATAAATGGCTGCCAAAGCAGTGCTGGTACAAATAATTAGAGAGAAATGGCTTAAGGTGTAGCCTACAGACATACAAATACAAGATTACGTTGGTACAGTACATCATCTGGGTAGACAGCGTGGACCCTGACATCCTCAGTCCCGCTAACTAATACAATTAAGCTGAAGTGAGCAAGCGAGGGGGAAGGTCTGTCTCTGTCTACAGCTGCTCCCCTGTCAATCTTCTCATCGCTTTTTCTCTTAGTCACTGTTGTTTTTGACCTGCAGTGGCACATGAGAGAGAGGATGAGGAAGCTTGTGCAGTCAGTGGAAGGAGAGGCAGAGCTCTGATTACCAGACTGATTACTGTCAGCATCGTTTGTAATGACATTACCGCATTTTAGATCATAAAGGGTCCACATTGTATATTAAATTGTTTTGTGCATGTGTGTAGCAACTCTGGTAATAAGATCCATAACTGTCTCGATGCATTATACATTCCATCTCCTCCTGTCAACCAAGATTTGTTGAAGGATTCACGCGCCCAAATATGCCGACAAACACACCAGCTCCCACTAGCGAGTCACTGTGAGGCTGGGATCAAATTTTATTGCTCAGGTTTTTCCGTCTGGCGTGAAGAATAAGACTCAGCGTCCAACCCGATTCCACGGCGAGGCCTGAAAACCCCAGAGGATCACCTGGGGATGTATCAGCTAGTGAAAAGAATTAGACAGAAGGAAGGGAATAATACATACATATACGTCATTTTCATAAACCATTCTTTTCTTGCTGGCGTAGAGATGCTCAGGTTGTTTGCCTATATTGATTGTGCCTTGTTTTCACCTTCGGATGGCATGGAATTGGATGGCACTAGAAAAATGACACGAACTCCTTGCAGAGAATTTGCTTTAAAGGATAAGGCCAGTGATATTCTTTATGTTTCTTGTAGTCAACAACTCTCACGAAAAGACAAAAACCAACAATGAATTGATCCAACTAGCAAGTATTGTCTGTGCATCCAAGGCCATTCAGGTTGTATTATCTGTGTCTCAGAGCTCTATTATTGTTCAATAACTATTAAAAGAGACACCATTCTACTGGGTGACATGTTCTTTCATATCATGAACGCTGGCACTCTAATTTTGAGCCAGTCCCACACACACCATCCTGCTGTCCACCATGATGGTATGTCCAACATCGTACAGCATACTCACTAAAGAACCTAATGTGTATTAATACGCAGTTGAAAATAGTCCCTAAGAAATTTACTTTTGTCTGAGTAGCCTTTGTTGAAAACTGTATGGGTGAGGGAGCAGTGTGAGTTTGAGCTGTGAAGAATATAACATTTTTGTCTTGCTCCTGTTTTATAAATGCAATTCATCCATGTGTTTGTGTTAATAGATAATTGTTGGGTAGCTTACACTATTATTATCATAACTGAACTGCGTACGTTTACAAGATATTCTTCTAGTGTTTTACCAAAAAGCTTCAGGTGATTTACCACCACACTCTGGACTGTAGTAGAGCCCACCCTGATATGCATGCAGCCTGGGAAAAAGAGGACGGATTGCAATCAGATTTGGGATCTTGCGCAGGTTTCACAAAGATATTTTTGACTGGTCTGAAGTCTTGGAGCAGTCTTAACTTTTTCTCTAAGAATAGCCTACTCCAAGTTAGACAGTTGCCCAAAAACAAAGATTGACTTATTTTAGGCCTAAGAAGTTATCCAGCCGACTCCCACGCTAACGTTCAACAAAGAGCCGTGTGTCCATGGAAACAATCAATGATAAATCTGATGACCAGCGGCATCAAATGACAAAACAAGGAAAACGTGGCTCGTGATTTGCAGTTTTATAACAATGTCATGGAGCCTTTTTGCCTTTAACAAAACATAGTCCATATTTTAAGTAACAGTTATATTTATTTCTGCCATGATGTTGATCCCATTACATTATGGATCTAGTATCTAATTCACCCACACACTCGGCGTCTGTGTTTTTCTCTTTTTATGAACTTGCAGTTGACCAGCTGATTCATTGGCTGTTCAATGCCTGATCACCACCAAGTGCAAGCTGGCACAGCGTGCACATCTTTAATTATTTGGAGACTGGTTTGAACAATGTCTTGTTACACAGTGCTGAAATAAACCTTCATCCATCTCTGTGGTCAAGTAGTTGTAGTTGCATACTCTTCTCCACGGTGGTATACAGTAATAAAGTATATTTTTCCATAAATGAAATAACAAAATTGTGGCTTTGCTTAAAGCTTAGAGTCTTAACTATTTGTCAAAACAGATGTTTGTCCTTTTTTGTCAGCACTGTCTTTGTGGACGGGATTTATGGTTCATATACTCAGGAGACAAAGATTGTCACATAAGCAGCATACATGTAGAGCAAATGCTACACTGTTAAAGGACAGGTTCACAATTTTCCAATATTGAAACAGGTTTTGCTATCTGTAATCAACAGCCATTCAAAGCTTCCTTCCTGAAGTTCTTTCGATGTAAGTGTTGGGAGACAGAATCCATACTCCTCTCTGTGGACAAAGATGTATTCAAAAGTTTCTCTGAGGCTAATATGAGGCTTTTTCAACATAATACTGTTTCAACAGTTTGTAATGTTATCAAGATGTTCCTCCGTCTTAAAACTGTTAAGATGCTTCTAGGCCGTGGAGCTAACAAGAAACTAAGTAAGAGAAGTCTGTAAAGGTTGATGCAGATTGTGGAAAAAACACTGCACAAGACATCTAAAGAGCTTCAGGTTGACCTGGAGCAATCTGGAGTGGTGGTTTCAGCCTGTACCTAAACCACATAGGGCTCCATGGGCGAAGGTAAAGCAGGACACCACTATTGAAAGAAAGGCACAAAAAGGCAAAACTAATGTTTGCAAAACCTTTCATAGAAAAGCCACAGTCTTTATGGGATAATGGTATATGGACAGATGAAACCAAAGTAGAGCTCTTTGGGAAAACAGTGCATCAGTTTGTTCATATGTATAAATGAAGCCCATAAGGAAAAGAAGTAGCAATGATTTGTGTGAGTTACGGCTTTTAGAAGTTCAAAGTCTTTGGCTACAGTTAAAATTGAAGTGATGATTACACTTCATGTTTAGAAAATGTTCTATTCTAGAATGAAAAAGTGATTGAGTTATAATAAAGGTCAAAGTTTAGCTCTTCACTTCTTGATGCAGTCTGGATATTCTTATTAATATGCATGAAGACACAAGTCATTACGTACATCCGCAACATGATAAAAGGAGTGTGTGGACTAAGCCAAGGTTGATTTCAGAGTTAAATTAACAAAACCATACTCTGAGTTTTACCAAAAGAATTAAGCTTAACTTTAACTCCAAAACAAAGGCCTACACTGAAACTGAAGAGGAATTAGTGGCACTGAGCACATGTTCCTCATTGTTGAGGATTTTTCTGACTGTAAGTATAAAGGAGTCACTTCTGTGGTGTGAGGCTGAATGTGGCTAAGAGTCTTGTGACAGACTGAAGATAGATTAACTTCTTAATGGGAAAATATTTTAATGTGCTCTTATAAAGAAGAGTTAATCAACTTTAGGGCATTCAATGGTGGGAAATTATAAAAGGGAATGACTTTCTGTCTTTTTGTGTGTACCTAAAGGTAGGATGGGACCATATTTAACGTATTGCATGTACATTTGTGTCCTTAAGTCACTTCTTCAAGAGCTGGTGGAAGACGCTGGACAACATGGTCAAAACCAGGACAGTCTCCCGGCAGACTCCTGCCCTCCCTTAAACAAGCCCTTCTGGAAACAAAAAAAATCAAAATGGAGCTGGCCTGAGAAAATGCTGCCCTGAAGAAGCAGATGGCCAACAAAGAGCTCAGTTGGGAGCAGGAGAAACCCAAACTGATGACGGCTCTGGAGTCAGCAAGAGCCGATCAGAAAATATCAGAGATGGGGAGAAAAATCGAGGACAAAGAGGAAAAAACTGCATGTCCGGCAGGTGGAGACCAAAAGGGTCAAGCATTTCTGGAAAACAGAGTATGACCACGTCCCTGCCTTGTGGAAAGAAGAGAATGACAGAGATAGAGCTTCAAGGGAATACAGGAGCTCCAAAGAAAGTGCATGTGGCTCAGTGAAGTGAGCTACATGGAAGAAGGAATCAAGCTCCTAACGCAGCGCCACACTAAGCTTCAGGTAGGTCACCTGACCAACAGCTTGTTTAAGGCAGAAATTTATCTTCTAACAGGGAAAATACTGAATACATGTTCTCTTTCTTTTTTCATCAGCTTGCCCAAAAGACGGACAAAGAGAAGGCAGAGAATGCTGAGAAAGATGAGAGACATACTGTATATTAGTTATATGTAAAATAGCGGAAACTGGAATAATATTGTTAAACATATACAACCCACCAGAACAAGGTACAGAAGTAATGGCCAAAATGATAGCACTAATGACCTCAGAGGCAAGGGATTACAACAATTGGTGGAGATCTAAATCAACCCTGTCCCCCTGGTTGGTAATTGCGACCAAATTACGGTTTCTATTAATGTAATGAGGGACTGTTGTTAATGTATGTTATTTGGCGAGTCACAAATATCTTGATACTGAACATATCAGACAAAGCATTTTTTTTCCCAACAAAATATCCAATCTTATCCAATCACATCATTATCACACTTTTTTAGACTTTTACTTTTTTTTTTCCTGTTTAGACTTTCACAGCACATGGTTAAAGTTACGGAAGGAACCTGGTCTGGTTTAGTACAGAAGGAGTTCACAGTGACTTCAGACACAATGTTGTTTATTTAGGTTTAACCAAAACCACAGTCTTTCCCTGACCATAACAAAAATGCTTTTGTTGCCTAAACCTAAACACAGACAGGACTGTGGATGCGAACCCCGGTCTCTGGTGTGACAGTACTTGTAAGGCCGCCATCCACCCCTACCACCTAGGGACTCTTCCTCCGTTAATAAATAAATCCTTGGGTCTGAACAAAATCCAGCCAATGATTATGCTGCCACCACAACATCCCTGGGAAAAAATTTCAGTACCAAATGAACATAATTTCTAGGGGACGGGGTTGGCTTATGAATCCTGTAGTTAGACTGTCAATATAAAATAAAACACAAATCAGAGAAGACATCAGTAATGTTAAAGACTGTGTGTGTGTGTGTGTGTCTGTGTGTGTGAATAAAAGTGTCTTAAATCTTATGTGGCTTTTATCTGGATAGGAGAGGCTTGAAACGACGTGTTAATGTGGCCTATCTTTGGCCCTCTAGCAGCAGTAGAAAGTTTGTCCTGAGTCTTGTCTTTGTTAACAAAGGTCCACAGAGGTAGTAGATCAGGGCGGATGGATGGTTCAACAAAACAGCAGTGAGGAAGCATCAAGCATCTTGTTTATTCATATCAACAACTATGACAGTGACTGCAAATTCAGCTGACCAGAAAACCGTTGACATCTGTCACACTGACGATCTGTGAACATTTGTAGTCCCGTCATTGATCTGCAATAGAGTTTCTTAGTTTCTTAGCCAATAGAAACTCTGAATTATTATTGGAAAAATTCAGTTACATGCTGGGACAATGAGCCCTATCTCTAGACTTTATCCTACCTTTATGCGTCTTTTTTTTTTCACATGCTCTCTAATCCATGTACACACCAAGACACCCTCCCAGCACACACACAGACTCCACCCGTATTTAACTTCCAGTAACAGCTGGTTCAGCTAACCGAATATCCCGCAAATGTGTGTGGGATGTACTATGACAGTGTGAATGCGTGAATGGGGAGCTTTATAGGAAGTGGGTGTGGAAATGTAACTATGTGTGCCAAGGGATTGGTCCACAGGAAGACACTCACATACGCATGCACATGCACACGCGCGCACACATACGGCAGGGCTTATGGAAGAGCTGGGAACATAAATGGCAGACAAGCCTCAGAATGGACTCAGATGGGCATCATGCCAGCTGGCTGCCAGAGGAAACTGGTGTGTGTGTGTGTGTGTGTGTGTGTGTGTGTGTGTGTGTGTGTGTGTGTGTGTGTGTGTGTGTGTGAGAGAGAGAGAGAGAGTACTTAAGTGTGTATGTGTGTGAGTAGGAGATAAAGTTTAAGAGTATCAACACAACAATCTACACACGGGCTATAGTATAATATGTGTTTTTCCTGAATGACGCTGTCTGGATATGGATATTAACTATGTGGCCTCATTCAGCTATTCATGGTGGCAGCTGTTTTGGCATTAGCCACATAAATCTAATGACATTCCCTCCGTCTAAAAACAGCTCACCCACAAAGTCCAGCCACTAGATCACCGTGGCAGCCGCTGATGGGAATCAGAAGCAAGATTCCGTAAAGCCCGACAGGACAATAGAGGAGACAGAAGTGTATGATGCATATACAAGCATACATACTTTACATAAATATAGTTTTCCCCACCTAGGACATTTCATATTTTTTTATTATATTGAATCAGAGTAGAATGAATTCGGCCTTTTTAACACTGATCAGCAGAAAGATATCCTTTAATGACAAATTGAAAACAGATCTCTACAAAGTCATCTAAATTCATCACAAATATAAAATAGAAAAAAGTTACTTCTCAAGGGTTCTTAATTCATTGCAGTATAAATAAACCTGTATCTCGAAGGTCCAACTCCAACACTCTAAACAACTCCATGGTGATTGAAAAACAGAAGTCAGAGGATGGATATTACAACATTCCCAAGTTCCCTTGAGGTCCAGTTAAATCAATCATATAGAAATGGAAAGACTACGGAACAGCTGTAAATCTGCCTAGAGCAGGCCATCCTTGGAACCTGAGTATGCATGCACGAAGGATACTAGTGAGCGATGCCACCAAGAGAATTACAACAACTCTGAAGGAGAAAGACAGGAGAGATTGTGGATGAAGAGCAAAATGCCATGCAAAAAAGATGCTTCGGCTTTATGGGAACGTGGGAAAGACAAACCCTCTAAAAAACCCCCCCACAGCTACAGTTTGAAGAAGCTTCTTTGGTCTGATACGACCAAAACTGAGCTTTTTTTCTGTAACCTGGAAGGAAAACATCAAGCTCAACCATAAAGCCGAAGCTGTACAGCATTCAGGCTTCATGACAACATGTTAATGTCCACTTCTAAATCCAATCAAGAATATGTGGCTGGACTTGAAAGAGGCTGTTCGCTCACGTTAACCATGCAACTTAAAAAGCTTTAGCAGTTTTGCAAAGAAGAATAGGGAAAACTGAAGAAAAGATGATAGAGACCTTTCTGCAGTACATAAACTCAAAGATTGCGTCCATTTGCCAGTGTCAAAACGGCCACATTAAATCATTAAATTGTCCCGTCTGACAGAGGAATAGCTGGCTTTAGAGTGCCACTGGCCAGCCAGGAAGTAGGAAGTGGAGAAAGGAAGTCCAGAGTGGCTGATGACAATACCCTCTACATCCTACTGCTCTGTTCAGTACAGCTAGGTCAGACTGGTGAAAATCCATTCATCAACATCCACTGTTGGTCTCAAATATTTAGGAACTAATGTTATAACGTCTAAAGCTCACTTGTGATATAATGCTCAGAGAAATAAACTCAAGGCAAAATTGAAACAGAATATTGGCAACAATGTGGTGAAAAAACAGCCTTTATTCAACCAATTTAGCTCTTTCCATTTAAGTCCAGTCTGAGGAAATGATTTATTCACAGCATATGCCTTTCCATCAGGTATTAGGATGCAGACAGCAACTTCAAACTGTAATTAGACAGAGGTTAAACAATGTGCTAAATTTGCCTCTTAATGCACCCAAAATGACCTGAATATTTGATCATCTACACAGCCTCTGGAACCTGTCAGAAATGAATTGGGCCACATTAAACACATAGAGTCTATCCAACATCTAACTGCAGAAATGGAAATAAGTCTAGGCTATCATGCATCAGACATGTTAGACAGTATAGATAGTGATAGGTGTGAAAAGGATTATTGTGGGTAGGGGATTGCTTTGATAGTGTTTAATGTAAAGTTTTGTAAGGATGCAAATGTTATGAGAGGAAATGATGCCCAAACTGTTTCTGCATGAGAAAGAGGCATTTGATTTTAACATGTGCGAGTGTAACATGGCGTTATTTGCAATACCGATGCTCCAAAAGGCAATGGGCTGTAAACATCTGAAAATTGTTGCTGTGTTGGTCGTGTGGTGTGCAGATGGCTGACAGGTAAGTCTCTTTTGGTCCAAAGCAAGGTTCAAATGAATTTACCGCTATGGCCTTTCCTGAGGTGCAACCCAAGGACAAAGTTTGCATTTTTAATCCCATTACTCCCAAGGTGAGTATAACTCTGATAAACAAGCCTGCCCTCCCGTAAAGAACAACGACCCTATAGGTTGGTGGTGCAAGCAACTGATTACAACCCATATTTATGTTTTATATTTAAGCAACATCTGTGGGTCGTGTGAAACAGCATCACACATCTCAGCAAATGCCCCAAACAACATTTTTACGTTCAAGAGACTAAGCTTCCTAGTGGTCATAGTGCTTATGATGGGAGCAGAGGAGGAAGTCAGATGACGCTGTTATGCTGCGACGTCTGTGTAATGAGGAGGTAAGGGTGGATGGTTGGGTTGACAAAATACTGGACTTTAACACAGGAGACAGCTGTTCGTTTTCCATTTCCAACCAACAGTCAGTATTGTTTCTTTTAACCATGACCACGGTCATTCTGTAACCTTAACCATGTGTTTATTACTGTCACCATGATGACAAAGGTCCTGTAACCTTAACAAAGTACTTACTTTAACCCAAACCATGATCTCTCCCTAAAGCTAACCAAGTTGGTTTTGTGCCTTAACCAAACTAAACCTTTTCCATAGCATAGTCACATCATAAATGTAAGTGGATAAATCTGAAAATGCGACCCTTAAGTTTAAATGTGGATGAGGAAAATGTAGCTTTTGGGAAATTGTGACATATGCCTGCTCAGATGCTGTTGGCTCTGTTACCTTTAACTCTCTCTCTTCCTATTGTTTTTGGTGTCGCAGTATGGACAGAGATCTTTAAAAAACAGTACAACAGTATTGTGGATGCACTTTGTATTTGCATGTAAATAGTGATTGTATATTTAGCTGGCTTAGTGAGGATGGGATCTAAGGATAGCAACAGGTCTCTAGGGGCTGCTAGAGAAGCAAGACTTTCAGTCTTATTGGCTTGAATATTCATAAATCCTCTGAAGTGACACCAGCAAACTGCACACAGCTCGCTCATTTTTATTGCCATTGCTGGTCTGTGATACTTTAATTTATAGACAAAAATAGCAAAAGGACTGTTGATGAGTCCACTTTTCTCTCGACAGCATACTGCTACCTGCTGTTATGGAGACAGTTCGGGCTTCCTGTTGGTAGTGATTTCCTGCCAGTGTAAATAGAACACCACATTTTGCTCATCATTGCATCGTCTTGCTTTGCTCATTTGGATAATAACTCTGTGATAGGAAAACGGGGCTTTTTGCTTTCGGCTGAAAAAAAAAATACATAGAGTAGCTTTAATATCTAGATAAATCATATGCAGTCACATTCTGGATTTTTTTTATGGTGCAGATATCATAATGTCCTGACTAATGTGTGTGTCTTTGGCAACACAGCAACTGACAAATCCATTGTCATGTAGAATGTTAACAACCACTGGAGACCAATTACTCACTGACACCAGAAATGAGCTGAGCAGCTGAAAAGGACTCCACTCCTTAGTTATCACTGAGGTGGAAAGGGAATAGAGGTGACCTGATCATGAATGAGTGGGTAGGGTGAAAGAATCAAAGGAGGAACCATAATACCAGCAACATCAGGGGAATCATAGAGTGCGAGTCACAGCCAACCCCATCTCCTGGAAATTATGTTTATATGCAACTTAACTGCATCTGCAACTATATTTTGTGGAAAACTTAATTGTGACTGGATTATGTTTTCTATGAACATAATGAGGATACATTGTTAATTTACATATTTGGCAGGTTGCAAAAATGTTTATACTTTACATATAGGTAAATGTTCACAGACAACGTATTTGTTTTGTTTTACCAAAATATCCTGTCTTGCAGTACAATATCCCCCTGTAGTGACTACAGCATTATTAAACTTTATTTATGGTTATGTCTAGACTCTCATAGCACTTCGTTAAGGTTCGGGAAATGTTTTGGTCTGATTTAATACCAAAAAAGTTCACGGAGACTTCGGAGGCAACATGTTTACTTACATTTAACAAAAACCATGATCTTCATTAATCTTAACCTAATCCCTTTTGTTGCCTAAATTTAACCACAGACAACACTCTTTGGTGGACTAAGTCTTTGGTGCGACAGTTCGCCTGCCTTCCAGAAATACCATCTCCGGTTGACTGCTTTTAATAAAAAAAAAAAAACAGCTAGTGATCACGTTTCCTACAAAATGTATTAGCTGTTGTAGTGTAGCTGTTTGTAAATATAATTTCTAGGAGACAGCGTTGCCAGAGCTTATAGTCAGCGGACCTGGTACGGTGATGACAGGGTGGGGAGATCCAGGTCAAATTAAGGGTGGGGACGAGAGCATGTGTTTCGAACTGTCCCGCTGGATTAAGGTGAAGAAGGGAATGAGAATAAGAGAGCATTAGGGGGATGGGGTGACATATACACAGACAGAGTCCAGGTTCAGGCCAAGTGAAAGCTGCAGGGTGTGGATGGGAATGGAGTCTCTGTGAGTGGAGAGCCTAGCATGGTTTTACAGTCCCTACAGACCTGTATTCATCACTGTATAAGTATGTTTCACGGCTGGACTGTTCATAAAATGCAACATGTGTTAGCCCTTTATTTCTGGCTCAGGTTCTGGCAGAGTTTCTCTGGCTGGGTATCAGCGCTGGAACCAACACGCAAAGGTCAAAGCTAATAATGTGGCAAGGAAGAACTGAGCTCAGCATTAAGATGGCTAGCAGAATAGATTGGGTATGGGGAGTGGCGTGGTTAACATGCGAAACAAAGCTAGAAAACACAGCTTGGCTGCCAACAAAAGGAGAGTCTGAACAATTATGAGGCGCATATGTGACTAAAATGCTGACTTTACACCAGGCGTTATTATCCAACCTCTGGTTCTACTTCAAATAATAGAAAGGACGAGGGATTGGATTGCTGTCATCATGTATAATCTATACGGTGTAGCATTTTAATGGTGTGTGGTTGTGGCAAGTGTGATTGAAGGTAATGGAAGAGTGATTGCCCCTTGTGATTTACAGTATTAAAGAGAAAGCTATTAGGGGCTTTGTGAGGCGCTGCCGCTGCTTCAATTATCATTAGATCCAGTTCAGACCAGTCAGCTAATTGGTAAGGGAAAAGTGCAAGGCTCATTCAGCATTTCTTTACGTTTTCATATACAGTAACTATGGATCTGGTGAGAGAATTCGAGATTTATAAGGATGCCAAGACATTTGGACTTTTACTCATCTTCATTACCCACATTGGAAAACAGTTCAAGTCAGAGGTCAATGACAATTGCAGAACAGCAACCCCATGATCTACTAGGGATTTAGTGCGCTTTGCTCAACTTTACTTGGAGAAGTGAAGTGTGTCTCAAGTTGCCAAAACAACAATCTACGTTAATTTGATATCTGGCTTCAAATGAAATTGTTTGTTAGTTTTGATTGTATTCCTCATTTAATCCACGCGATACTCCTCACTGCAAACTGTTATGCAATTTAAGAGGATGAAGTATGTTAATATGATGACTCTGCAAGAAAGTAGAAAACAAATGTCAGAGTTTCTCCTTTGCTGTTGAGAAGCCTTTTTGAGTTAGGCTGGAATTATGCTTCTGTAAAGATAAACTTTAATATCTTTGCAAATGATGACGGAGAGGGGATTCGTAGGTTGAAGGCTAATGCTAGCTGCTCCAGCTTTTTTCACTTGGATTTTGGGAAGTTTTGCACTCTTGTAACCTCAGCTAAATTTGTTTAAGTTAGCCATCATCCTAAAAGCCTTTTCTTGTGGGACATTAAAAGTGAAAGTTACTGTAAACAAGTATTGGAGTGCTAAGCAGCCAACCAGGGGTATGTTAGAACAAAAAAAAAAAAAGGTTTGGTCTTCCATTTTTTTAATCACCTGCACAGCTATACAAGAACAATGTATTTGTATTTATTTCCATGCGTTCTTCACAGTATGCATCATTCGCTGGTAAGGATGCTGACTTTTTGCCTGGTCCATGCAGCTTTAGCTTTACAAGGTTCTTGTTTTGAAATTAGTCAGCTAGAAACATTTAAAAGCCAGCCAGAGTTTTCTACCAGCTATAGCTAATAAAATCTGTCAGCAACAGTTGTCGACAGTCCTCAACCAGAAATGGTTGCCTTTGTCTACTTTGTTGAGATTAAGTGCCCATTGTTTCAAAAATCACTAAGATTTGTGATTTGTAGAATGGCCAAACCCTTGTTTCAGCAGTTGTCTGAAGAGACAAGAGTGAAACTCTCATCCGTTTCTAAGCGTGCTATGATGTGGAAAAAGACATTAAATCCAGCTTTAATAGCGAGTAGACCTGAGAATCTTAAATAATTGGGACATGCATCAGAGTTTGATCCTGAAATCTGTCAGTGGCTGTCATTGTCACTGGATGCCATGCCAGTTAATAACCCAGATTCTAGAGTAGGGTGAGGCCTGGTGAGGCTGGGAAAAACTGGTCAGAGGGCAATCTTGACGTTGAAGCTCTGCCCATTTTGACAGCTTCATCCCTGGACTCCAGTGCCAGCTAATATCCTTTACCCTACTCCCTACCCTCTGGACAACTGGCTGTCCCCCGGGCAATTCTGTCGCACACACCCTCACACCCACAGATGCATGACTGCCTGTCTCCAAAGCAACCCACATGTCAAACAAATCCCTTCCTTCTGGAAACTACCCACCTGTTTCTTGTGCATGTGCAATAATGTTCAAGAACACATTCGTGAGTGTCAGTGTTTTGTACAATTCATGGTGTGTGTATCTGTGAGTTTAGTGGACGTACATTAGTCATTCTGTCCTCTGGTTGTGTTTTCGGGAGTAAACTTAAATGTTGCTGATCTCTCAGCGTCATTCATAATCCAGGAAGCAGTGTAAGTGTAATCACGGCCACAACTCCCCTACTCCCCTGCAGCTCTGTCAAGCTCAATTTGGTTCAGTGGTAGCAGTGCAGGATACAAGCTGTTCTCAAGTAGAGTCTGACTATCAACACAGGAGAAGTATGGAGTCAAACACCCACCCTCCAAACATGTAAAATATGGGTAATTTGGTGCCTGAGCTCCTGCTGGTTTGGCTGCTGATGTGTGAAGAGCATTCCGCCATGCCTCACAAGCCTTGCTAATATGAGATGTAGCATCTACAACCAATCATTTTTACCACATCAGCTATGGATTTGTGGAGCCGCCTGAGAATTCTTTTTAATCCCTCTATTTTTTTCTCTGCTCCTAATCCTTTTTTAATTCGACTCTCTGACTAACTTACAAGGAGTCAGGCCTAAAATGTAGGCATAGGATTCTGTCATCTTATTCTGGCAGACCTCTTTTCTCAATGTGAAACCTGTTTCAATACATCTCGAAGAGCACAACAGAAGAAGACTTTTTTAGAATTTAGGTGATACATGTTGTCTGGCTTCAGGTTAAAGACAGATGATTTTTGTCTGGAGCCATAAAATTCAAGTTGCTGCTCAATTGAGGAGGAACTAATATCTGACCATGCTCTGATTTCCAAAGATTCTTCAGGGTTATCTTTGAGTCAGTATTAACCACATGCCCTGACATTTAACATCAAACTATTGGGGCTCTTTGTGTTTAATCTGATGGTCAGTCTGGCTGTCTCATCAGTCCATTCGCTAACAGGACAGACCAGGCCAGAGTTCAGAGGTCAGAGGAGGGGAAACGGAAGAAAGATCATTGGAGGAATAAACAAAAGAAGAGTTGAGTGACTCCTTTGTTGCCAGACAGATGTACAATGAGGGGAATGGAGAGGTTTGGTTATTAAATTTGTTGGGCTGACTGACCAGCAAACAGATATTGCCATGCCTAGAGCCTTGCTGCTAGCGACACTGAAAACCAAAGGAAGACTTGAGTGACTCCTTTTGTAGCCAGGCCGTTGAGGCAGAACAATTAAAAGAAAGACCTTTGCAATAAATGCAACCATCAAACTCAAGCACAAGAAATCAACATTATGATAGCTAAAATTGCTCCTTTGCCACCAACCACAAGCAGCCAGTCTATCTAACCTCAGCCACCGCAGTTTGATTATTTGGCCTATTGCGGCCTGGGTTTCTCTTTTGTGGTTTGCTACATGTGAATTGTCAGTTCTTGCAGTTTGCTGACAAATCATGTATTTTCCTCCCTCTGAGGTGCCCCTTTCCTTCTGGCTTTCGGCTCTCACCCGATGTCTTTTACCCCCCAAAATTCCAATAAAGACTAATTTGGCCTCTCGGGAAATCAAACCAACTTTAGTTGAGGAGTGGCACCAACTCCAACTATCCCACTGTGCTTTCTGTATATCTCATTCTACTACTCCCCCTCTGTCTTTTCCTCTCATTTTCTCTGCCACTCACTCAAAGCCCCCACTTTGCTAAATTGAGGAGGAAAAAATATCTGACCAAGCTCTGATTTCGAAAGATTCTTCAGCAGTCATAGATATTTCTTTCTCCCTGACCCCCACCTGCCCCTCACTGCAGATGAATATGCAGCTGCAAAAGGGGGCTTCCACAATGTGGTTATTGTGTACACTAGACATTTAAATGGATGGGTGCATGATCCCCACTTGCAAATTCAATCGTCTAGCTTTTAGTGTCATCCCTTTTTTCAGATTTCCATCTCTTCACAGAGAGCTATTTTTCAACTTGGATATGATTGAAGCCGACCATCGCACAGTAGTCTCACACAACTCTTCCTCACCTTCAGGGATAATTGGAGAATCAGTTAACCTGAAAAAAGAATGAACGATAATTTGGTTCCATGTAATCCAGTGTAATGAATCAGGTGCATATTACATTAGCTTTGAACAAAGGCAAGAGGAATCAATGAGTCTTCCATTATCTTAACTGATTTACATCCATAACACTGATAGGAGACCTACTTATGTTGAGGTTCAGGGAGCAGGCCAGTGCTTACATGGCAGAATAGGCCTTCATGTATTACTAAAAAACTTGAGAGTAAGCTGTCAAATTATAAATGGCAATGTCTTCACCTCATAAGATCGATGTTAAAAATGTAGTTTCAAATGTGGATTCAAGGTAGTTTCTAGAATTCCAGACTAATACCTTTCTTAAAAAGTACCCCAACAATGAGGCTTTTTAGTAGTTGTTTTGTTGCTTTCATTCATATCACGCGATCTTCATTGGGAGATGGAGTTTGGCCAAACAATAAAACTTTTCCTTGAGCAATTTAAGGACTTGTCATTTTTTATGGCTTTAAAACTGAGGTTCATTCTTCACCTTGGAGACATCACTTGAGAAAACCATCTTGCCACAAGGTCCATTTAGCAGCTGAATGTTTTGCTCGTATCACCTCATCTTCATTAGCAGAAATGTATATTTTCAATGTCTGGCCTGGCCTAATAACAAAAACCTTTTTGGAAAAAAACCTTTAAATGGACAGGGGAAAGGATCTCCAAATTTGTGTTTTGAGATGTTTCCTTTTTAAAGGGGGCTACAGAGACATGCCTGCATGTGTGAAATCACTTGAGGTATTTTGTGGAATTTATACTTTTAGATAAATCTACTCCAAATATGGAAATTTCCTTTTTGAGCCACCCCAATGTTACAAATACAACCTGCATACAAATACAAATCTCTCTTTAGCTTACTGATCACTACGATAAGCTGTCATCTGCTGCCCTCCAGTGTTGAACATTGAAAAAGACATAAACAGTTACAGTGGTGTGAGATGGTGTTACCTTTCTAGCTATTATAGTATATAAACTACCAGTCAAAAGTTTTAGAGCACCCCATTTTTCAAGTTTTTATTCTAAGTCCAGTGAATAACCTTAAATGGTACAAAGGTAAGTGGTAAACTGCCAAAGGTATAAAAAAAAAAAAAAAAAAAAAAAATACAACAGGTTCCCCAACTTTTGTTAATTAGTTACAGTCCTGTAACTAGATACAATTATTATTGGCACCCCTGAATTTCAAGTACATAATCAGAAGAATAATTTAATATGATGCCCAAGGTTACCAAACAAAAGAAAATAAAACAACCAAACTTGCATTAATAGCGAAAAAATAAAAATACAAAAAGTAGCCCAGACACAATTATTTGCACCTTTCACTAATACTCGGTTGCAGAACCTTTGGCAACAATGAAAGCCTCTAAACATTTTCTTCTATCTTATTTTTTCACCAAATTTTATTAAAATGTCTGGATATACAAAATTGAGTCATTGCATTTATTACTGATGATATTCTGAGTTATGTACTTGAAATTCAGGGGTTCCAATAATTTTGACCAGGACTGTACAAACACTCTGTCCGTATAAAGGCAGTGTTGGAACAAACAAACCTACTGATGCATTAGTGGGAGAACACTGTACTACAGGAAGTAAATGGTAAATGGTAAATTGACTCTACAAACACACATTCACACACTGATGATATATCAGAGGCAATTTGGGGTTCAGTATCTTGCCCAAGGACACTTTGATGTGTGGACTGGAGGAGCCAGGGATCGAACCACCGACTTCCGGTTAGTGGGCCACAGCCGCCCAATACAGGACTGTATATTGTGTTCAGAATGGTGAGGAAAAGACAAGTAACAAAGAATGACAGATAGGTTGGTCAGGGGTTCATCCTACGAGATAATGACCCAACACATTCGAAGAAAAGAACTAGAAAGTAGCTTCACATGATGGAAGGCCAGCACAGTCTCCATACCTAAACCCCATGGAGCTGGTTTGGGATGAAGTGGACAGAAGGTGAAAGCAAAGCAACTTCAACAAAATTTGGATTAAATTTGGGATTTAACATTGCATGATCCCTTCTTCTTTTTTTTTAACCTTTACTATTTATTTGTTCTATGCTCTAATTTCAGAGTTAACTGGAGCCATTACACAATGCCAATTTTAGTAACACCTGCTAAAACGTGTTCTCAACCTCTTGACTGGTAGTGTATATTATTGTTAATGATGTGTTAACTACTTTGACCATCGCATTCACTAATATATACAGTAAGATCATATGGACAGATTCATTCGGGATCTTTCTTGGAGTATTTCACCGATACATCGAAAATTCAATCTTCTGACCACTCTGGTTCACCATCAAAATGGAGAATATCACTGGAATAGGAAATGCAGGATGGTTGAGTGAAAATTTCCAAGAGTAAAAAAAGCACTTTGGGTAGATAGAAAAAAAAATTGTCATAACAAAAATTCCACTTTATTTTGTTACTTTATCCCTATAAGACAGGCATGAGGAAAATATAAGGAAATAAAATCCAACACAAAACAAATGTGGTGGTTGGACATAGCAAAAACATTTTTTATCAACACAGAGTTAAGACATACGTGGTTATCACTTCGTTCAAGACAACATGCTGGTTTTACATGGAGCAAGTACAATGATCTAACTAACTTGTGACTGTTACATTTGAGAATTTTTTACAGGTTTAGTCAGTTATTCAGATAGAATAGAGAGTGCCGTTCACTGCTGTTACATTGTTATCCTTTCTATAACAAACCTGAATTTTGTGAGCATGCTCTCTCAACCACAATGGGGCAAATTCTCACCAACAAGACAAGCAAATAATCCAAGCAGCAATCCAAGCACTCAGACAACCTTTATGCAAAGATTACATAACTTTTTATGAGGCAGGTCACATCAGTAGAGCCAACAATTACATTTGGTCCATTAAACCAGTACGGCAGCAACGAAATGTAGTTAATATTGATTTATAAATACGTCAGCTGTCATTGATGATTATTCATTTCAGCTTCAAAAGCCAAAACAATGAATAGCCCCTATCAAAGTGTCATCATCAAATTGCTTATTTCTCTGAGAAAGAGTGTGTTAAATTTACAATGATATAAAACAGGAAAGCATCAAATTCTCATATTTCAGAAACTGGAACCAAACATGTTTTGGTATTTGGTTTGATAAATGACTCAAACTGACAAACTTGCTATTTATTAATCTGAAAAATTAATTAATCAAATTACTATATGACCCATACTAAACTACATTATGGGAATGTCACAGCATTGTGTAAAATAGTTATTGATTCCATTACTGAACTGGCTCTCTTTCTGGTCCTGATTTTGGCTTGAGCTGGTTTAAGTTGTGCTTGGTCTTTCTAGCTCCAACTATATATTGTGCTATTTTAAAAAAATTAGTTTAACTGTGTTAAATTGTCACAGCATGAAGAAAGCATCCGACTGGTGTATCAAATTGCCATTACTAAGGCAGAGAAATATAGTAATACACTGTACTGTATAAACACACGTACAGCAGTTCATACATGTATGAGAACTACATACAAATTAAAGCATGTATGAAATGCTGTGTTATCAGTGTTGTGTATTCTTGATATGTATAAAACACACATACATAAACACAACCTAAAGTTTATCTTGCTACCCCATTCCAATTACATAATTTTCTGTATCTATCATCTATCTATCGCCCACCCCTACATTCCTCCCTCCTTTTCCCCTCTTCCTCTCTAAAACACTCCCGGAAGCAGCCGATAAGGCACAGCATCTGTGTAGCGTTTCCAGTCCTTGCCGTACTTGCTGCTGCAGCGGTGCTCATCACGCACACAGCGGTGGACCAGCAGGATTGTCATATAAACAATGTAGAAGTATGGCAGAATGTGGCCAAAGCCGCAGGCGGCACAGTAGGCCAGAGAACCCATCAGGTCACCGGTGTAGTTCAAGTGCCGGGCCACGCCCCAGAAGCCTGAGGTCAGGAGCTTGCTGCGGTGGACGCCACCGTCAGCAGAGCCGTACGAGCACTCAATGTATGCGGGCTTGCGGCCCCAGATGGAGCAGGAGCCCTCCGTGCGGCGGAACAGGTCCTTCTGGTGGTTGGTGGAGCGGAAGATGTAATACCCGACGAGGCCGAGCAACAGGACAGCCAGGGCATGGGCGTTAGAAAGCTGAACTGGGTGGTACACCAGGTACAGACCCTGGAGAGCCAAAGACACATTTATTTACACTCACTGTTACTTAAATGAATCTATTATTTGAATTTCTATGCTAGAGTGTCGCATACATTCAATACTAAAAACATATTTTTAAACTGTACTTTCTTTAGGACGCTTCACTTCAAAGCTAGACTGGACAGAAGAAGTTACAATAATGATGTAGCCAAAGGATTTAACTAAAACACAAATTAGCATTAAAGTTTTGTATTGTGATTTTCCTGTACTTTTAAAAAATATTTCTCCTGATATTAAAGAGGTATTCACACATGATGTAGCTAAGGACCACTAAGTAAGAGCTTATAACGAATGTGATTTTACATTATTATTACCGTGTATGTGTTAGCATGTTTGTTACCTGCAGTGTGTAGAGGTAAGGCAGCCAGACACAGTCTCCCCAGCCCAGATACCATCCAAAGTGATCATGGCAGATATCAATGGTTTTCAGGTACCATGCCTCATTCCAGAAGAAATCCAACACATAAATGGCCTACAACAAACCCCCACAAAGGACCCAGTTATCAGGTTATCATAATGACTCACTGAGCAGTGGCTTCTATCTCTATCTAACCCTCTACGTTCAACATCTAACTTTTGCTGGAAAATGTACAATATTTAAAAACTGAGTTGGGAAGGATACTTGCAGATCTAAGCACACCCTCCTTATTCAGGTGAAACATGCAATGCAAAGTGACGCAACATAGGCGAGACAAACTAGACATTTTAAACAGCTGGCTAGGGTTATGCATGAATCCGGTCAAAGACTCAAAGCAAAAATGAGACATTGAGCTAAAGCTGAGTGTCACATAACTGGCAGTTTCTCATATGTGTTGGCATGTTTCAATTTTGAAGCAACTTCTGCTTCCACAGGATCAGTACACAAAATTGAGTGAGACATCTTTATATTAAACCGTTGAATTGGTTTAATTTCCATCCTTACTCCTCCGTACCTGCAGTACATTGACCAGAATCATGGAGTTGGTGACTTGGCCGTACAGTTCTTGCTGCTTGGCCATGTAGGACAGATTGATGAGGGTCCAAGCTACGATGCCGGGCCGGCCGTTGAAGAACAGCTTGAAGTCAAACCACTCGCCGATGCGCGGGTTGAACTCAATGCCCATCATGTAGTTGTAGAATATGTTCCCTGTGAACTTGCTGTAGAATCACAAGAAAAGGGGGAAGGAAAACAAGCTGGTGAAGTTTTGTGCTATTACAGTGCAGACTAGTTTACCTTTAAGATATCATAAGCACTGTGGAGATATAGAAAACTTTTCTGCTGTAGAAATGCGCTGCAGGTACTTGAGTCATACTGGCCCGTGTGTATCGGTACTCACCAGTCCTCGGAGCTGGTGGGGAAAAGGTATGCCTTTATGAAAGCAAAGGTAGAAACAGCATAGCCCAGTATGTTTGCGCACCACATCAGAGGGATCCAGTTGTCGAAGATGATGGTGGGAGAAAACCAATGGAAATAGTGGGCATTGGCAAACCACAGGGCATGAGTAATCAGCCAGCACTGCAGCCCATTGATCTCATACTTGTTGATCAGGCCTAGGGAATGAGGAAACAACAAAGGAAGTTGGATTTTAAACAGTACTGTCTTTACACTGCTTTGATAATGAATGTGAAGCATGTGTTTTAGATAAGAAAGAAATGCTTTGTTACAATATTTGATCACCCTCTCCAAAAGCACAGAATCAGGCTGGTGTAATGCTCTACCTCTTAATTAAACAAATGTGCTGGACTGATGAGAATGGGTATGTCTGTGTTTATTACCAGCAGGGGTTCGTGCCCCATCCTGCACTCCACCAGCATAGCCAGGAACAAACCTATGGATAACATCTGGAACACACATATACAGGAACACCTAAAGGACAAACAGAACTTGTTTTGACCTGGTTGCATTTGCCATAATTCCTTCCTGTTTAGCTACAGCTGAAGACGATGGACAGATTCTTCAAGGTTCATTCAACATCTTTTCTCTGTTTCTCTATTGTCTAGTCATTCTTTCCCACTTCACCTTCTCCACTTTTCTGTTCGTTCTCTCACCTGGAAGGCCACCCAGATGGCATATATCTTGGCAGCTGCCGAGGTGAAGGAGGGTGCCCGGGCCCAGATGGAGAGCAGCGTGGTCTCTCCTCGGTACAACTCAAACAGAGGCTGGCTGATGGAGCACTGGTACTGATCACATGCCATCACAAAGTAGAAGACAATAAAGGGAGCAAAGCAAAGGAGGCTGATGATGCTGATCAGGGAAAACCAGTCCACCTCCCTGAGAATGAATCAGATATACAAACAGATACAGAATGAGGACCGTGTACCTTACTTGTCCTGTCAGACAATTCAGTAAAATATTTCCGTTAGAATGCATCACACAAAGTTAAGTAGGCACTGTGTGTTGTGCAGTATAGATCTTTGTTTCAGCAGACAAGCCCAGGTAATAGTAATAACTTTAAAGATGATCCTGCTCCATCTAACGGTCACAGTGAGCCAGCATGCTGGATACCATAGCCCTCTTTAGATACTCCTAATAAATGTTATCAGAAAAAAAAGGGAAAAAAAGCAGCTTTAAGTCAAAGTGCTGTTAGGCAGTGACCTGCAATGCACAAGAAACTAGTAAATTTGAACTAAATAATGAAAAATTAAGCCTTCGGCTCCTGTTATATTTGCTATAGGCTTTTTCCAGTGCAGACATTTTGGCTTGTCATAGCAGGACAGTACGAGTGAAAATTATTTACTTAACGATGGCTGAGCTCCATCAGATGTCACAGTAAGCCATGACAGTAGGCCAGCATGCACAATACCAGGACCTTGGAACAAACTCACCTAAATGGAATGCAGTCATTGTGAAGCCAAAAGCCAAAATGTCTGTTCTAAAAAAGGTCTATTAGCCCACAAGGAGATGATGTGAATTGGACAAAAAAAAAAAAAAAAAAAAATTATCATCATAACTTGCCCGTCATACCCCCAAGAGAAATACACTGCTTGCATGGCTTTGGCTATGGTAAATTTGGTCTGTCAGTCTTAAATAAATCAACAGTTACTGGATGGATTGCCATGAAAGTTTGTACAGACAGTCATGCCCCCCTCATTTTCACTTATCCAGTGAAATATCTCAACATTTACTTGATGGATTGGCACACAATTTTATGCAGATATTCAGCGTTCCCAGACGATGAATCCTGATGACGTTGGTCATGCTTTATTTTGTGATAAAATTGTTCTGGAACGTCTGGTGATGTATTTTAGATGATATACTAGCCCATAGCACCCTGTGACATAACAACTCACCATGCTCTCCCCCACTGTGCTGGCTGCTCCCTCTGTTCAGATGTTTTCCCACCGGCACTGGGCTTGGTTCGTCTCCTGGTGGCCTCCATGGCCACTGCACCATTCATCTCTGGTGAAGGATAGAGTTAGGATAGAGTTATCAGGTTAAGATCACTATTGCAGTGGCATGCTTTACTTTGTATGCTGCCATAGCCATTTTAAAACTGTGCAACACGCACCAGCATTCACTGAAAGTAGAGCACAAGCAACAGGTGAAGGCACAATTAAAAACAAAACAGATGTTTTTTTTTTTTTTTCACAGATTCACTGTAGTTGTGTGCCCTGTTTTAACAAATGCCCCACGTTGAAAGTATCATGACAGGTCAGCTCCACAAGTCATACATTTACAAATTAGGTCAATTAATAGGGAATTAAATCGGGAATAGGGAAATAGCCTGCATGGCCTTGGAAATGTAAGATAACAAAAAGGGCCTTCAGTGCAAGTCAGCTTGATAAAGCTAGCTTGTACAGCAGACTTTGGACACACTAATGCCACCGTATTTATTCAACTGAAAACAAAGTGTTGATCTCTCTAGCTGCATATATGTTTTTTCCCTCTCTCTCTCTCTTCTTCACACACACACACACACACACACACACACACACAAACACACACACACAAACACACACACAGCAAATATAATACCGAGTCAGCCGGAATTATTCACACTAAAGCCACACAGAACTACAACGTGTTGAAAAGATTAGAATTCCTCTGTTTTGTCCAACATGTCCCTGTCCCACAGACAGATGAAATGTGAAAAGGGAGGGCAGCAACCCGTGGCAAAACGGTCACGAGAGCGAAACCTTACGGTCTTTTTGGGAAACATGTTCAACAAACTGAATTTTAGCACTTGCTGTCTCCTGCATGCGCCTTTTTTGGATGCTAAATGACCGTGAACTTGCTACCTGCAGTAACTCTGGTGAACGACCGACATCCTCTGTATTCTAAATGGTGCCCCTTAAATAGCAGAACGAGATCGGGGACTCCAAGTACCGTTAAACACACATTATAGCGGATTACAACGCCGTCATAGATGCACTATTACCGGATAGCGTAGCGCACTCACCCGTAGGTAACTGTGGGAGAAGGACGGCTCGTCTCTCCTTCCCTCCCGGGCCTGGCGCTGGTTATCGCTTAACCTCTTCGGGGAACGCGCGGTAGTGCCACAGACTCCGCCCATAACGCCACTACGTAAGAAAAATGAGCCAATAGTGTCCATGCGAAGGCGGGCCTAGTAATTGGCTCTGTCCTCTGACTGGGTACGACTAACTGGAGCCACCAGCTCCTGACGAGTTCGCAGTGCGTGAATGGCTTAGACAGAGTAAGCAGTGAACTGGCAATGTTATGAAACGCTGCTCATGATTACCTTCTTTTTGAGTCCGGTCTTTGACATCTTAGCTTTTTATAATAGGTTGTCGTGTTACGTTAATACCAACGATGAAAACATAAAGAAATGAACAACCAGCTTTTTGTCTCTCCATAAAACCAGTTGATAAGCAACAAAAACGGACTTCTGATGAAAAAAACAGGCACATAAACAACAACAACAAACACGTCACCCTGTAACTCTGAATACCCATTTGATAAAAAGAAATTTCATGCTTGGACAGAAGTTTGTGTCTTGGAAAGTGAGTAAAATGTGAGGAGCATAATCTCCAATATATTCATATAGATACAATATATATATATATATATATATAAATCTATAGTGTTTAAATCAATTCAAAACAATAGTATTTCAGCAACGTTTAGAGGGAATGTCAGGCCAACCAAACTGGGAACATACAATCTCAGCAAGTACAGTCACAATCTAGGGCACAAAAGAACCCTTAGGGCCGACCAGAAAGCACAAAAAAGGTCAGTGTGGGCCCAAGTTCTGGCACTTTCCCTCTAGCTAGTGGAGGATTAGGACTGTGTGACCTAAATGAAATGAAAGTCCTATTATATTTTCCACTACTGTATTACTATATTACTTCTAAGTGTCCTTCCTTGACAATTTATTTACCATTTATTTTCTGTTTGCCTATACTTTTTCATTCTTCCCTACTCAGTGCAATGGTTACTGATAAATGCAGTGTGTGTGTGTGTTTGTGTGTGTTTGTGTGTGTGCGCGGGGCCTTAAATCCATAGTAGAATCTCTAGTGCCTGTGCCATCCAGTAAGTGGTCCCGTGTTTCTAGGTGCATGTACATGAGCTAACCACTAGAGGATAGTACTCAGCTGTGACACAAAACAGGCACTTGCATAACATGAAAACTGTTACAACTGCTGTAAGAGTTAAGGGGACAAAAGTCCTCAAATCCTGTAAAAGGGCAGACCATCACCACCACCTGCCCCAGGAGAGGTGTGCAGAATCTGCTCCTCACGCACGGTATGTTTACAGCAAACTCTGTTCATCCCGCGGGGAGGCAGAGAGTTGGTTCCCCCATCCACAGTAAATATCAAGAGGATGCCGGCTGGACAGAGCTGCATCTGTCTCCCAATTTGTGATCTTTCCGGACTTTTTGACTGATCTCCCTCCAGCCAGTGTATCCACCTTGCAACACCCCACGTTCGGGGGAACCCCATCAGAGTGCATTCCCAAAGGATGGAGTCTTTTGCGCCAAACCTGCCAAAAACAAAGGGAAGAAGAAAACCATCATTGGGAGAATATAAAATGAACCACCGCCCACATTTGATGTTATTTAATATATAAGTCTTGTGCGTAGTAAAAAGAAAAATAGCTATTTGTATGAAGAGTTGAACCTATAATTTGCAGAATTTTTGAGCGTGAGGAAACCTGCTTACTGTTAACTCACACCTGTGTTTTGGTCATTGTGATACATTTTTAACAGGACTTAGCACTCTCTAAACCCGCAGCCCCTGAATCTCAATATCATTTAGACGGCCAAATTCAAAAGAATATATGGAGAGGGGGAGAGAATCCTGTTTATTTTTATATCTACCTTTGGAATGTGTTGAAATGTGAACAGTTGATTGGGGGTATTTTCTTTGCACTACTGCCTCTAATTATTGGGGTTGAGGATAAATTCCTGTCTTATTACTTGTAGCTTTTTGCGCAAAGTTAAGACATTCCACCATTGAATTATCCCCTTCACGTAATCAACACCAAACGCGCTCCTTCTGAGAGTATTCAAAACTCTGACACTGCTGGTCAGAAATGCAGCTGCCCAAAACCTGGACTGATTCAGTGGATCCAGAAGGTTTTAAATATACAGTGGGGTCCAGAGGTCTGAGACCACTTTCCCATTCAAAGGAATCGCTCTTCTCCAGATCTACTGGTTCCCTTAAGAAGGGGTCCTCCTTAGCCTTCTGTAGCATCATCCTACACCATCAAATGCCCTCTGTCTTTCTCTTTGTCTGTCTTTTACTCGTGTTCCAAACATGCTGCTATTTCTACGTATTCATCTCTTTTCCTATTTCCCTCTGCGATTCCCTGTGTTTTTGTTTTTCTACCAGTTTTCTCTGTCTGTCACCACAGTGCTTGTTTTGTTTCTCTTTTTCCATTCCTCTATTCTATACTCTTTGATCAGATGTGTTGCTATGCCGTATCCAGACAGTATGATGTATCTGGGCCAAGCAGCAGACAACAAGGCTTTACAATGTGTGTGAGACAATGAAGGGCTTTTGTGCTGTTGCTACCTTATGTTACCTTGTGAGATTTAGTGTAAAAATGAACCCATCTGCTCTCAGGGAGTTTATTTTGAGGGGTTTTGGTAATCTGTTTGACATTTTGGGGTTTTGGGTTAGATTGCATTGCTACTCCTTGAGAATCACAACACAGGGTCTCAAAAGATGACAGGAACTCACAATTTCAGATGTCTTGGTCCCTTGTTATGATTTAAGTTTAAAATGCATTATTTTCACCAAAACAAACAAACCGAATTAAAGCAGCAAATGCTTTGGAATATACTGCTACTATGCAAAACAGGATACAATAAGACATGCACATACATAAGAGCTATGGATGTCATTAATAGAATAAATAAGTTTGGGGGTTTAGACACACTAAAATGTGGGGTTTTCACATGGCCAGTAAAAAATTGCATCACCTGTGAAGAAGAGAGGACAAGTTTTCACAAACTAAGTTTGTAGACGAGGCAGAGCACAAGTGCTATGAGTGTATAAAGTGTTTGTGCATGTATGTTTGTATGTAGTGTCTGAAATTTCAGTGTTAAATGGACACTGTCCATTCATTCAAGGTAAATGTGGTAATGTGCCCAAGTTTAATGAAATAAATATCAATAAATTCTATCCATAAAAATCATGGTGTCAAGCACAGCGTATCCAACCCACTCACCCATTGTTCCTGTTACTGCACAGATATAAATGCATAAATATGGGTCCTCTCAGGGCAGATGTTTGGGGGAAAAGCACAGGTATAACTAATGACATTAATAATGGCTCGTTCCTCATAAGTACTTCGAGTAAGCTATACCAGTTAGCCACTATGCAGGATACCAGGCAAGGAACTGACAGTTGTTGTTTATGACATTAATTACCCCAGTGCTTCCTGCTATGACAGGTCCAAATGTGTGCATTAAAAAGGCCTGTTAAGATGTGTGCTCTGTGGGTTGTAAACGCGATGTCAGAGGGGAAATTAGTTTTTTTCGGTTTAATAAATGAGTGCAATAATGTGCTGTATGTACAGTATGTGGTTCAGAAGTGCAAAAAGCCTGAATCACACTTTATTGCAGATATGGATGTACAATAACAGTTATTGGTAGAAAATCTATCTGGTTCTGGAAAGTCCAAGGTGCATTTTAAACAGCATGGTTTACCGTCATCGGAACACATGCATGTCTGCATTATTCTGACGATTTCTTATTATGAAATTGCTACAGATTAGTGATTTATCAAACTGAAAAAGGTTAATGTTACCAAGTGCAAGGGGGTCTGCGCTCTCTGTGTGTGCACATTTGTGTGATCAGTATAAAAAGAGCTGGCAGTGGGCGCGTGTATGTATAACACATAGACACATGTGGGTGGGGGAGCAGGTTGCCCGACAAATCTCACCCTAATCAGCTCCCCTGGGATGGTGCAAGTCTGTGTGTATGCATAACAGTGCGTGTATGTACTGTATGTGCAATATTCTGAATTTATGAATATTGTTCATGGGCTACATGTGCCACTAGGATTGTGTAAGTGTCTCATGGATACGAGGGCTCATGCTGTTTCAGAGACGCAATGCAACATGGCTCTTCAATAATTTACTATAAATGAAAGTGAAAAATTAATGAGAGAGCAGATCCTCTCCTCTGTTTGTCCTCCTCCTTTCCCCCTCGCCTGTCCTGATGTAAATGTCTTCTCTTCCTCCTCTCTCCTGCTTAGTTAACCTCACCATCAGCTTTGTCATCAACATTAAGATTTAAGAAGCTGTAGGCTTTTTTTTTTTGTCTTAATACTGGAAAGCATTTACATTTCAGTGCCTGCTTCACCATAATTTAAACAAAACTCGGTGCCATTCAGTGTTCTCACCTCCTCAGAACCGGTGTTAGCCTTGGGGCCCTGGTGTTAGAGAGGGAAATATGAAACCGCCTGCTGAGAGTTTGATGTATGGGTAAAGAATATATCAAGATTTCAGCTGATAAAAATTAACTGCGGTGTTTCTGATTTCAGTCACACCCTTGTAAAAGTGTTGGGTGGCTGTAAGATTGCAATGACACATTTTCAACCCTCAGAGGATGTTTTAGGTTAGTTCTCTATGTTGTGTTGCTGATGTTGTCCTTACCTTTCTCAGGTTCTCTGCCCTCTCCGGACATCTTAAGTTTTCTCAGGAAACTCTACATTATCAGTCAGTAAATAAAAGACTCAGACCTTTAACTAGAATCATCATTATGCTGCATTATTTGAATTAAAAGCCTACTGAGGGCTGTCTATAAATATCAAAAAAAGAAAAAGTAGAGATATCAGTCGTATGTATCAGTTGGACAAGGAACAACAGGGTCATGATGTCATGGAAAATTTGAAAAAAATACTATGCACAAAAAGAAGGGAAATCAGTAAATAAATAAATGTAAATTAATTGTGGTGACATTTTTCATGCTCATTAGACAAAAAATAATTATATATTCATAGTAGTTTTACAAAATAAACATTTGTCAGTTTTTGTACTGCATGTTATGGAAATGTGTGTTTTTTTAGAATATATACAAGCTGGAGGTAATGTGTGTGAGAACATGTTGACAGGTTGTAATGAAACAAAAACACAGTCTCAGGGGGCCCGTAGAGAGCAGCCCATATGGGCATCACGATGAGTCACCTCGCAGTGATTTATTCAGAGACAGTCCACCACTGAGGACCTTTATTTACAGCTCAATGTGTTTTTTCATTAAAAAAAAAAAAAAAAAGCATGTCATATAAGCACAGATGATCTGCTTTTTAAATTTAGAGAGCCAGTGCTGTGCAGAGAGCTCGATTTGAGTTGGATTTCAGAAAGGAAGACAAGAAGCATGTCTAACAGATGAAGATTTGTCCTTGTTTTTTGTCTTATTTTGTTTTGAATAATTAAAGTGGTGCACCAATATTCTTTTCTCCCCTCAGCATTGTCTAATTTGCTTTCGGCATAACCAAAGCTACATGTACCTGGAGGAAATTTGTCTCAGGTGGCACAATAAAATGCATTTACAGTGTACTGTACCTAGCTTTACTGTGAGGGGAAAGGTCAAAGGTTTAAAGAGAGGACCACATGTCGCCCTTTGCTCTTGCCCAAGAACTGGCCGCGAAGCTGTGCTGAGTTCATTTCCTGGTTTGTGAATTAATGAACACCCTGCAACCCCATGATGTCAAGCCTCAGTAGTCCATGTTGCCTATAATGTCATGAATCTATGCATAACTGGTCCATGTGTCTATGAGGCATTTCTATGAGGAGAATTAGACCAGCACAATAACTGAGCCAACACACTCCTTTTATATGCCTGGAGCCTCAACGGAAATAAGTGCACCGAAAAATATAAAGAACACTGATGCAAAAGTCAATCAAATTAAACCGTGAGACGTTTCCTTTTCCTTCTCCCGTCATCACTTTTGACACTGTCAGCTAGGGCTGAGTGTAACCACAAAACTGGATGGGCGATTATTTCGCCTGTCATCAGTGGTTTCACCCTCTAATCCGGAAAGGTTACATCCGTCAACGACAAGGCAGCATCCCTGGTAACAGACTCTCATCCATGACGCTTTCCGTAGCTGCTCCACAAACGCTTCCGATCACTCAACCGTTTTGTTTGTGAAGCAGCTACAGCTTCAACATTAATTCACAGTCTTAACAATCACATGTTCTGATTAGACGAGGAGGTGTAACAACAGGTTCTTACAGTTTGCATATACAGACAAATCAAACGTCTAACACATCCAAACCCATTTTTTTCGAACCCAGAAATTTCCTTCGAAGTCATAGCCCTGTCCCGGGGCCATGATAAAAATAGGCACACAAATGCCAGCAGAAGTAGTAATTTAGGTTGCGAGGTGTGGTAGTCAGTGGAATCGGCGGTGTAAATGTGGACGAGGTTGAATAATGTAGTGCAGGGTGTTGTGAAGTGCGAAAACAGAGCTAGAAAGGGGTTGCAGGCGTAAGCGAGAGAGAGAAAGAGATCCACGCTGATCACTGGGGCTTCTCCAGTTCATCTTAAGGAGCACCGAGCCCATGGCGCTCCATTTTTGATTCTGCCATCTCTCTGCAATACTTTGGCACCTTCAATACGGCGCAGGTAAAGCGGACACACACCAAGGCAGCACACACAGACACACACTGGCAAACTGGGTGAGGAGCATCACCCCTCGATAAAGACAGGGCTCAACTAGCATTACTGCAAACCCCCATAAATACAAAATGTACTTAACTACTTATAGAACTAGAAGGAAGGACAATGAAAATGATGACATCGGCTGCTCATTTAATATGACATACTGCCTGCAGAAACAAAGACCATCTCATTAGGTCTGTGTAGGCCAAGAGAGGGGTTACTCCTGCCTGGAAATATACCTCAAAATGTTGCAGGGCCCAAATGTACTGAAGCGTCTTTCTCTAAAGTTACGGTGATAACACTTCTTTTCAAAAAAGGTGACTGATCTCAATACTCCCTCCCCTCATCCCCACTCGGACATGGCTGGTATCTTCCTGGAGCATAAACACCTTGTGGAGACATGGAGAGGAACAGAGAGTTTACATAATCAAAAGACTGCTGTCATTCAGCTGACCAAACTAAATTTTCCGTGGCCTTCAGCAGCTCCGTTGAAGGGAAGACAGCAGTGTCAAAGTTATGCAGAAACTCTCACAGCACCCAAATAAACCCAAAAAGCCCTGGACGTCCTTTTTTTGTTGTGGGCCGTAGAGGGGAGCCACAGGGAACTTGCGCAGCATACAGTCAAGGTATGTCACCGTTCCCGGGGCAAGCTCGTACTCAGCTAAGTTGACAGTGAGCACTCAAACAGAGGGTGTGAGGTGTAGCTGTACATGACCAAATTCTCAAGATGCATAAACAGTGCAGCCATTTAAGCCTCACACAACTCTGTCAAGTTCATTTCCATAAATCTACAAAACAATAGTGTGCTTAGTGTTATTTTATACTGTTTTGTTCACTCACACTTATATATGACAAAAAAGAAAAGGGTCAAACACAGGATGAGTGTAAGAGAAGTGAGCAGCACCAGGTCTGACTTGCTCAAAATAAAATGTCACTTGAATAGAACGTAGTATGATTGCACTGACACAAAGGTTATATTGACCTCTTAGCCTCCTAAAAATCAGATATCAGTCAGTCCCCCTCTGATATACGCAGAAACAGAGCAGAACAGAGCGTTTATCGTTTATGCTACTTTTGGGTTTCAGTAAATTGTATGGTTTTTCCTTTATGGCAACTGCAGACATTCTTGGAATGGTAAAATTTAAAGACACTTACTTTGAAAGCATACGGATGTTGGCTTGCACAGCTGTAATCTAAAAAATGTATATCTGATTCCGATTTTTAGAAATTCCCCAAATTTTGTGAATTCACCGCAAAAACATTCCTCATATTTCAACAGTTCAATCAGTGTATTTCAAAACTTCAAACAGCTTGTAAGAAAATGCAGCTGTGCCATTGAGCTTGAACAGACTGGTGTATGTGTGTGTGTGTGTGTGTGTGTGTGCATGTGTGTACGTCCGCATCAGAGATATATATGCGCGATAATAACAACATTTTCATTAGTATTAGTAAAATATCAAAGTTGTTCATCCAAATCCTCTGTCTATTAAAATGTGAAAACATGATCGTTCTTCAAATGTTCTCACATACATGTGTACTGGCATGTTGCAGATCATGCCTCTGCAGGCCAGCGTGTGTATCTGTGTGTGTGTGTGTGTGTTCTGAGGCTGCTGTGCTTGCGTGTGCCTCTCTGAGCATATTGTGTGTTTGTTTCTTTGTGCATCTGAGTGTGTAATTCTGCCTGTTGTGACGTACGTGTGTTGTCTGTGAGATGCGTCAGTAACTGGGGCAGAACTGATTGTTGCTGATGGCTGTAGGCAAGCGCAGACCTACATTCTGCTCCGCCATACAGAGGGAGAGGAGGAGGAGGCGCAGGGAGCAGGAGGGTAGTAAATATTGGGGTCTCTCCTGTACTCCTCTCCCTCCTTTGTCTCCCCTTTTCTATGGCAACCTCCCATGCTCCTTTCCTTGAGCGGTCCAATCTTTGCTTCCTACTCTTTCCCCTGCCCTCCCTAAACCTCTTTATTTTGTCCGCTGTTACACTCGACAGGCGTAGGGACTTGCTCAGCACGCCGTTGAGGAAGTGGCTCTGGAAACGAGAGGGAGAAAATCGTGACTCAATAGAGAAAGAGGAGAGGAGAGAGCACATGAGATGAGATAAAGTGAGTGACATCGATGCAGGAGTAAAGAAAGAAAATATCACACCAGTCTCAGTATAGATTCTATAGATTGTTTTCTGATATCTCAGGATTATGGGGAGAGACATGCAACATTTCTCCCAGTGCGGATTCCTAAACACGTGACATGCATAGAGATGGGTACACACTGCCTTCAGATTTAGTTCTTGAAAAGTTCCTTTGAATTTTTTATCCTATTTTATTGAGTTTTTTTTTGCTTTCACCCTCTGTGAAACCAAAGTCGTGACTATTCAGTAATCAGTCATAGTCACATACAAAAATATCTGATCTACAGCTATGGGGGATTAAATGTGGTTTTAACTGAAACAGTCTTATCTTCTATGCCCGTATCTAGCATCTAAAATCTGCTTCCTGTAATTATATATCGCTGACAAATGCTGCAGTGTCAAGGGTCATTGCTGGTTTTAGTTCCTCTTTGGCCAAAACAAAACATAAAGTTCTTGTTCGCGGCTTCTGAAAGAACTTCCAGTTGATGATAAATCACTTTCTGAAAAGAACAGCTCGCCAGGTGACACAAATATTACGTTCACATAGTGGAGGACACTTTGGTGGTGAGAACTGCTCACATCTGCTTTCAGCCGGCAACATTAGTTGCTCAAGTTCCGTTGCTTCCTCTCAAAAGAAATGCCTGGTCATCTCATTTTATGGTCAACTGACATCTGATCCCTGACCCCACCCGGGGACACTGGTCTGAGCAGCTTCTGTTTTGCATACGTGTGTGTGTGTGTGTGTGTGTGTGTGTGTGTGTGTGTGTGTGCACTCTCAGCAGTGTCCACAAAAACACATGTAAAATACTGTACGTGAAAATAAATTGGTGGGAAAACTCTGACTTTGACAGTTACCTGCCAGAATATAAAAATATTAATGTCTGACAAATATGAATCTAAAAAGAGATAACATAAGTCTGGACGAATGAGCTTGGTGTGGGGACTAAACCCTCTAAAGCCACTTGTGACCATTCAATTTGAGTTATTTCTATACTTTTTCTAAATTATGTGAGACAGCCCCAGTCCTTGATTCAAAATGGCTGAAAGAGGTAGACTGAAGCGTTTTCTTTACTGGATGTGACTCAGCCTCTTTTCGGTAGACATCCAGCTCTTGACACAGAAGCAAGTTAGTTTTAAACAGATCTACGTCCCACACTGACTCCGCACAGGCTCAGCTTTGTCATATGTGATACACTGCAGCATGTGAATCATCTTATTACACTAACTCTTTTTAGGGAATGAATAAACATGATTTTAAATCGTATTATTTCTGTTCTACATGAAAAGGCAGAACAGAAACCTTTCTACTCTTTGCACTCACAACAGATGTGAGATTGAAAGCTTATTCTAAAAAAAAGTCGAAGAGTGCACTGGGTGTAATGTAAGAACTTTTTTTTTTTCTTTTAGTCCCAGCAGAGCAACAAATGCAGTTGAAGCTGCATGATGGTGAATCAATAACTCACCCAAGGAGGTGGGATCATTTCGGTCCGTGAATGGTTCTCTGACTCACTCGCTGAACAAAAGAGGAATATTACAGCTATCACCAACAGGAGCACTCAAATAAACCTTAAATAGTTAGTTTTTGTTTTTTCATATGAAAGAATGATGAGTATTTTACAGCAATTTGGGGACTTTAGGTGTATCCATGTGTTACTCAACACTTTTTGTTTCAGTATTTTGAATCAGGGGCCACAAAAAATGACTGATCATTGAAGTGAAAAAATGTCAGCATTGAGATATATGTGTTGCATGAGGGGATCCAATTATAATAATGCACACTAGCAGTAATACTATAGACTCTTAAAGGAATGAATGAGAACTCATAGCTAGGACGGATACAATGCAGTTCAGTTGCTATGTAAATCGTTTTCATTCTTGAGGATGTGCTTCTAGAAACAAATGTTATTTTGATGCATGCATGTAGTTATTTGCTTTAAGTGTTGCTGGATATGTTGTTGTAATATCCGAATCAGCCGATTTATGCAGGTGGCTGACAGCTACAGTTCAGCTTTCAACAGGTTTGCATCACGTTATAAAAATTAAGTTTACAGTTCTGCAGGTTCCCTAAAGGCAAGACTCGATAACAATTAATAAAAGGGTCATAAAAATTATAACACAGTAATGTAGTTGTAAGCATATAAGGACTTTCTAACTGTTTACTAATGTGTTTGCTAACAACTATAACTCCTCCTGTGAAGCATCTGTAAAAGATAATAAATAATTAATCTTATACATCTGTAATAAATGTAATATTTCTACATATTTATATTATACTATGTAACCAAAAATAATACTGCTTCTTCAATCTCATGAAAACTGAATGAACACTATCCAGTGATGAAGGCCACAACATTTGGCTGAAAGCCCCAGAAGAAATGTAGAAAAGGATACTAAGAAAATAATTCTGTAGACTGTACATTGGCAGCTACACACTAAACACTAGAATACAATGTATGACCTCCCATACATTTCAAAATGACAAACCTGGAGATATTTTTGCTCGTAATATTGATGAATACCCAACTCGTCGACAATTTATTTACTTATTTTTGTTTAACATTGTGGTATGTCTTATAGAGTTGCAAAGTGGAAGGTGCTGCTGGTTCGAGAAGTGCTGTTCCTCATCCTGTGCTCCCAGTTCAGTTCTGTTATTTACTTCAACTTCATTTCTGAGAAATTATGGACGACGGATCCAAATACTACAGTACCCCCGAGCTTCTGCTGCTGTTGCCTGGAGGAAGCCAGTCAGAGGTGCAAATCAGAGCAGTAGTGAATTCAAAAAACTTTGGACACAGCACCACAGTTGCTGAATTCACCCACAAGTGACCAAGAATTTAAAAGTGAGCGCCAGATTGTGTTCAGTGAAAGGGAGTCTGTTGCATTCATGGAGTGCTCAGCTCCTCCTGGAAGCAACAAGAAGCAGAAGATGCCTCTGGACATTCATCCAACCTGAGGAGGATGACGGTGGGGCACAATCAGAGGGAGTGTGTTGTTTGGAAGGAGCATTCAGTCTCCATCAAAGGGAAACCTAAAGGTAAAGCTCCCTCTGAAGGACCTGCAAAGCTGCCCCAAGGAGTGGATATACACAAAGCAGACCAAACCTAAAGAGCTTGTTTGCTGTGTGAAAACCATACTCAGTAAGTTGGCTCCTGATAAGATACTTTTTGTCACCCCCCTAGGCACACAGTTTTGGGGCTCAGCGTCACTGTATCACAAAACGGTGATCCGGACAGTTTCAGGAGTTGATGACACAGCTCAAAGAACCCATATGCTCTACGCCAGTGTGTGCAATTGACTCACAAAGGTAAAGTCATGCATCTGTGACTGGGTGTTTTCTTTTTGTGTTTTTTTTTACAAAGTCACAAACTCAGTAATTTATGTTGACACTGACAAACTGTTACACATGTATGTTTACTTGTAATCTGTTGAGTGAATTTTGAGCTCTTGAGGATGGCGTTGGGTGAAGCCCAAGCCTCTAGTTGCAAGTTTATCTGGGATCATTTGTGTCAGACTGGAAGGTCCACTACACTGGAGTAGATACACCAGAATGAAATAAACTGGAATTATCCTTTGATATCTTAATTCTTTCTTTAGTATCTTGTGTGTATGTGTGTGTCTGTGTGTATCTGTGCTATAATACTCACTGCAGTATTTTACAGTTGTATGCAAAGGATGGGACACACCTGGGAAAATGACATATTTTGTTGAATTTTGATGTGAAATGAAGCAACTACAACCCCTGCAGCAAACAGCCCATAAAGATGAATTTCTTCCAATGTTCATGCGCTGTTACTGTTTATCTCATGAGTGTAAAAATTTGAAAAAAAAATTGAGCAGCAACTGTGGCACTTGCAAAACTTTGGGCACTATACTACTTGTATAGTTTCAGATTTTCATGAACTTGTTAATTTATTAATTCATTAAGGCTTTAAATGAATCATTAGGTCAAGAATTGTCATTGGGAATTGTCATCTGAGGAAATTTCCAGAGTTGATTAAATTCTCTGACTCTTCAAACCTTTAGGTGACACTCAAGAACCATGGGCTCCTCTAAGCAACTGACTGATGATCTAAAATGAAGCTAATTACTGCCTGCAAGGCAGGGGAGGCTATAATCATTTATCAAAGCGCTTCCAGTTTGAGATTTCCACTGTTCAAAATGTCGTTAAAAAACGGCAGTTAAGGGGTACTGTGGGGAACAGTTCTTGATCTTGTCGTTCCTTAAGGGGAACGACAAAATCTTGAATACCAAGAAAACTTTCTAATAAAACTGCACGTCTACATGACCCCCATACAACTACAGAGGAGCTGCAGGAAGGTTCAGCTGACACAGGAGTAGTGGTGCAACGTTCCACCGTGCTGCGTTGATGCGCAAACTGGGTCTGAATGGAAGAATCATCGGAAGGAAACGTCACCTGCGACCTCATCACGAAAGTCCACATATGAAATCTGGAAAGCAACATCTGGATAAGCCAGAGTCAATTTGGAAACAAGTGCTGCAGACAGATGAAGTTAAAATTGACACAATCACCAAACGTGTGTCTGGAGAAAAAAAAGGAGCAGCATTTGATGAAAAGGTCACTTTGCAAACTATTAAGCATGCGTGTTAAATATTCTTCGGGGTTGTATGGCAGCCTGTGTCACAGATAATATTGCTCAGATTAATTACTGTTCTGTTCTAATTACTGTTACAGATAGCATCCAACTGCTGTCCACTTATCACATCTGCACAGTGATTGTCATTAAGGGCGATACATGGCACTTAAAGGGTTTGGAAGATGTTGTGCATTCAATGAAGTTACTGTAGATACTATAATATCACTTCATTGACTTTGAATATTTATTGAATATGAATTCCTCATCAACATATTTCCGTACATCTTCTTTCTCATATTATTTGTGATGTTAGTGATATATGACATATAGCAAAATAGAAACCCTGGTTCAGTGAAATATACTGCTCTACCTTTAACACACACACACACACACACACACACACACACACACACACACACACACACACACGCACACACACACACACACACAGACACACAGACACCTGTAACTCGTCTCATCAGACAGCAAGGATGCTGCAACCTGTTACTACAACAAAACTACAGTACAATGTTACACCCCATGTTCCTCATCTCCTACTTGTGGGTTAATATGTTTTTGATAAATTAAATCAATAACGGAAATGAATCGATTAATGAATTGTCGACATAGCTGTTTAGTTATCTATTATCACTCAAATAACAGAGTTGAACCCTGCAGTAGCACAATCAAAGCAGAGGTTTATTAACTTGACTTGACAGCTGATCAAGTGTAGAACTTCTTCTCTCAACAAGAGCTGTCAGGAGGAACCATGGAGCTGCCAGTGACCCAGACAGCGGAAGAGACTGATTTGCTATCTGGTGGTTCAGCCTAGCTCCTGAGAAGGGAGGTGGCCGCAATGACTGTACCAAGGCTGAAGAGATAAATTTCAGAGAATGTACTGACCAGCTTTAACTATGGAATAGCACACCTTTCTGCACTGATCTTCTTGAAAGGATGCAGGATAGTGCACACTTCCTGCAGAATGCTCCCCTGATCTTGGGACAAAGGGCTGACCAATGCATTTCTGATGGCCAGGGTGGAGATAATGTCATCCGTGGATTGCAGGAAACTCTTCAACAGGTCAAGTGTAGAGTTCCACCTTGTGATGCAGTCCTGTTTGGGTTGCAGCTCTGTCATCCCCATTGGGAAACTGAGTGAACCCAGTTTGCTCCTGTGAAAGTATTCCACTGCCTCTTTCACTTTATCCAGAATGGGTTTTAGGCCTTTGAGGGCATCTCTGGCAATCAGATTGATTGTATGCGCCAGGCATGGAACGTATTAGCAGCATTGTCAGTAATGCAGCAAACCACTTTGTGTTCCACTTTCCAGTCTTTTTCAACACTGAGAAGCTTTTTGGCCAGGTTTTCTGTTGTGTGCCAGTCACTAAATTCAAAACAGTCCAGTAGGCAGAAGGACATGTTGAACTCTTCAATGAAGTGGCATGTTACTGCCATAAATTAGGTTGTAGCCCTTGATGTCCAACAATCTGTAGTTAAGCAAACTGCTGACACTTGAGACACCCTTTCCTTCAGTGATGCAATTTCCCTCCTATAAATGTTTGAAACTGTCTGGGATGCAGTCTTCCTCTGGGAAGAGCGTAGGAAGGGTTGAGAGCATTGTTTTATAGCTTGAATCCTTTGTCTTCCGCAAGTTGGAATGACTTGAGGACAGTGACAATCATTTTCGCAAGCGCTTCATCTATCTTCTCCTTTCTCAATGGGGTTATGACAGGTGCTGCATAATCGTGAAGAGATGTTTGTCTTGCTTTAGGTGTTGTGCCAGTGGTTCTATTAGACCTTGGTGCCTGGGCAGGCAATGATGTAGACCTAGTGTTAGTTTCAGAGGTACTGTAGATGCATGGGTGTGAGTGTGACATTGGAGGACTGACTTGTACCTGATGCGGTAGTAGCTTCAGCAGAAGCATTGGAAAATTGTCGTCTCACCTCGGTCACTTTCACCGTTGGATGTTGTGTTTGTAAGTGGCTGCCATACGCTTAAAATGCACGCTAAACACAGAGCCTGATAAACCTTAGCGAAATCCATTAAAAGAGACTTAAACGCGCAGTAACAGTGTGAACTGTCTTACCTTAAAGCTGGCGTTTATTTCTGCAGGTTCAGTGCAAAACCATCCAAAGCCCTCATAAAATCAAGAGCTCTGACCAGGTCCACTGCACTCTGAGGAGTGCATTTTCTTCTTGGGATAATGAATAATTTTCCACACATAACTTCTGCGACTTTTGCAGTTTAACAAAAAAACAACAAAAACAACTTTTCATGTTGCTGTCCTCCTTTTAGTTATTTTGGGTTGTTATCTGCCCTCCGCCTGCACATGCATCTCACTGATGCCGTAACTCGGAAACCCGTCTATCCAAATCATCAACTGGTGATGCGACTTTTCGCTTGGGACCCATTAGCTTAGCCTCTGTATTTTAGCATGATGTCATGTGTAGTATGTAGCCAGTGCATAAAACCCCCTTTATAAGCTTCTCATTTTAAAGAAGTCATCTGAGATCAGCCAGAAACAGCATCTAACCTACACATAGAGCTGACGTTAGCTTAATTAGCCACAGACCAAAGACCCTGTTTCCACATCCCACTCTCCAAAAGAAATTAAAATTTGTAGATACATAAACTGTGTAGGAAAATTACATCTCTATTATGAATAGTGTAGAATGACACAGATGTCTGAACATAAAATCATACTGTGAGTGTTTGGACACGACACTGACGACAACAAAATGGAAAATTGGTGGTAGATTTTCTCGTAGAACTGGGAGTTTTTTAGGTCCAATACCAACAGGATAACAGGTGAGAAAACTTAATCTGGGTTTTCATTTGTATGAAGGAAAACAAAAAAGACTGTCTGGCCCTCTAGCTGTGTGACACCTTTAAATAGAAGCCAGGTCCGCAGTTAGGAATGCAGTAAAACCTTGTCAAATTGATTTAACCTGCCTGGAATCTGTCACTTTACCATACACAGCTGTTAATACACCGACACTGTTTTCATGTCTCTTTGAAGTATGTTTACTTTCTACACTGATCTGATCATTTGCTGGAACTGCCTCGTGGGAGATAATGAGAACCAACAGAAGATGTTGCTGTGCCTGAACATGTGCTTTTCAGTTTTCTGCCATGTCCAAGTGAACCAGCAATTTTTAGCAGGTAGCCAGAGAGTGTGTGAAAGAACCGTAGGCAGGAAAGACAAGACAATGCATGAATTTAAGGACACTCAACAACATAAACGCACAGTAATGTTTAGGTTAAGACAAGAACTGCACTGGCTGTGTGATATCTATTACATCCTTCCTTTTGTCAAGGTCACCACAGAGGACCACCGTAGCCACATGAATGCACAAACATCTACACATAGAGTGCACATATGGTATTCATACACACACACACTAGAGGGGCTCACATGGGTGTGTCATCCCTAGTACCCATAGGAGGTCTCTTTCAGGATGCTGAAAATTTGGCATGAGCTTAGAGCTAAGTGTGTGTGAACGTGAGCTTGTCCCTGTATATTGTACATAACTCAATGTGTCACATGCCTGTTGTAACCTGCTCTCTGGAGTCCTAGACACTTCTTCTAGATCCACACTCATTCAGAGGGATCTTGGTTAACAAAGGTAAAAAGTATTCTGTAGCTTTTTGCCACTGACGAACAAATTCAGGAAAATCTTGTAGTGTATCATTAAAACTTGGTTTTAGAAATATTAAAACGACAACAACAACCACAAAGATCTAATATTCAAGTTGGAATTGCCCATTTGGAATTTATTTTGAGTTGCGCTCATGACTTCTGTGGTTGTTGAAGCTCAACACAACGGCTGTTCCAATAAAAATGTAATATCAAGACACCACGTTCTGAAAACATCATGAGCTTATCATGTGACAATAACATCTCAATGCCTGAAACCCACAGAAGAAAAAGATCCCTTCTAGCACTCTCCATCGCTGTCTATTTTCCAAGCTCTTCTCTCTTACATGATCCATCTGTGGTCAAAAGAATATTCTGGGCACTGTGACCTTTGACCTTTTAAGCATCATTCGGATTGCCCGCAGTATCAAGTTACTTGAATACTCTGTAATTAAAGTACATTTTGAATATGGACACTTGCTCTTATTACCCCAGATTAATGAAGATACACAACTGCACATTTCCTATTTTGCACTCCGTTAGCTCAGTTTTATAGTGGAATACAACGAAATTCAATATCATTCAAACTATAATGTTTAACTCTCTGACACTGTCATGGACACTGGAATAGATCCAGATCAGACTACAAACCGTGGTCAGCTTTTCTGATAACATATGATAACTGGAAATAATGTAAATAGCTTACATGAGCAGAGAGCTGTCTCACAAGAAATTATCACAGGAGTTGCATGCAAGGCTTATGTGTTTCTACTGTTTCAAATGTTTCTACTGGTGTTTTCTAGTGTCTACTGCTTTTTCATGCTAAATGTTTCAAAAGACAAACTGACTAGTTATGCTGTCAAAATCCCCCATCTAGAATTCTTAATGTCTAGTTTTACTGGTAAATATGAAAACATATATAACATGCAGTTATATTGTTGTAGATGTAGCCTAGCAAAAGATACTGTAGATCACTGCCACACCAAGATGTATATCTGCATCAAAATAAAATGTAAATACTCTGAATAAACTTTGATTTTTAATGACGAATCAAAGTAATGGAAACTAAATTGATGTCCAAAGAGAAGTAAGTCCTCCTGTAGTTGAATTTCGTGATGATTTGTTTCATGATGAGGGTCTAGGCAAACCTCTTAACACACGAGTCTCCGAGTTAGGAGTTGAATTTTCTGAGATGCAAAGGAATTTTGATAAAAACAACGACAATAACTGTTCGTTAAGAGAGGGTTTAGTCTAAGAGATGTTATCCAGCTGAGTCATACAGATGAATCTTACTGAGCTCATCTTGCGTATAGGTTGACCGAGTAGCTGTGTCTCATGAGAAATCAATCAATGCCGTGACATTTCTTTGAGAGGGATCCGCAGATAACAGTCCTTATAGGTTAACTGAAGCGTTATGAATGTGATATTTTAAAAAAAAAGGGATTAATCGGGGTCATGAGGACACATTCCTACACACATGCATACCCGCTGATTTTTGTGTTGCGGTGTAAGGTGTGTGTCTCTGCGTGCGTGTGGCCATGTGACAGGCCGTCCGGAGTTGTCCAGCCTCCTTTTTTTTTTTTTTTTTTCACTCCCTCGCAGTCGCAGGGATCGTATTACTGGCTGCTCTCCCCGCACCGCTGAGCCCACCGCCTCTGCACCAATCACAGCCTGTCTTTACCTACGCGCACATGCATGCACGAACGCACAGACCCCGACAAAACACACACACACACACACACACACACACACGTTGTGATCCATCGCTCCGGTTCTCCGCAGCTTTCACATGCGTCCCCACCGACTCCGCGTAGCGCTGGCTGCGCCAAGGTGAGCATGGTCGTTCCGATACCTTCTGAACGTCTCACCGCCTGACTGACTCAGAGTCAGGGAGAGAGAGAGAGAGAGAGAGAGAGAGAGAGAGAGGGAGGGGGAGAGACCATCTTTCCTCTCTCACAACCCATCTTCCCTTGGCTTGGAAGAGACCGCAGCGCCAGGCGTGTGTTTCGGCATCATTCTTTTTCTCGCCCCCCCCTTTCTCCTCCTATTCTCGCTGAATCCCCCCCCACCCCCCACCCCCCCGTCATTGCCGGTCTCCCGGTTTTAAGGAGGAACCGGAGATCCCGGTCGTGGTTTTGTGGAAATAGGCTACATTTTTGCATTTTTCCCTGCTGGGTGTTGGTAGCGCGCAGTCGGTGCGCGCTTCTGCAAATTCCGGTGAATGGTGGATTTGGCAAACATGGAGACCGTGGAGAAGGAATGCGGGGCCCTCGGGGGTCTATTCCAGGCGATTGTCAACGACATGAAGGTAAATGAGAGCCTTTTTTTTTTAACCTTTCACTGGTTCCCTGGTCATGGTTAAACACATGTGCTCCCTCCCTGAGAATGATCACACAGACTAATCCTAAAGGAGCTGGTGTCTCGGTCTTAAGTACGCGTTTAAAATGCAGCGGACTCACGCCTCTACTAATAAGCAGATGTTGGTTGTGGTTGTATTTAACATGAAGACGGTGACAGTGGTGAGGCGGCCTGGTGGGTTGTTGGTGCGAAGCCCCCCCACCTCACCTCACCTCCTACACCCCCAGAATATTGGCTGCGCATGTAAACGTCGATGCACCCATTATCGGACACACTTAACGTGATGTTCGACCCCCGTCCTCCACCGGACTCTCGGGCCACTCAGTCCGCCGTTTTCGATCCGGTTTCAGCAGCGCGACTGGCAATTTTTCTCGCGGAGATGCGCGCGTGACTGGGGCTGTGTGAGATCTGAATGGCCTCTGGGCCTATTAGAGCTCTGGGGCACCTTTAAAAGCCCGGTGTGAGCGGTCGGTGCCTGAATGAGACGGGGACTCCATCCACCTCGATGCGGTTATGGGGCCAATTTAGACCTCGGAGAGGCCTCTAACAAAAGCGGAGCTATACGTCGGGTAGGCAATAGTGGCTCTGACACATTCCGTCACATGCACGTGTGGACCTGGGTGGGTGCCTGAGATGCTCCATCGCCATCGTCCTAGTCTCTCCCACGCTGAAGTCTAGCGCCGGGGCTGAGCAAGGAGAGCCTACAGACGTGACTGTTGCATATTCATCCCCGCCGGCTCCGCTTTTCACCCCCCCCCCCTTTTTCCGTGGTAACTGCGCGTCTCCGTGAGAGTGCCGCGTCATTGATTTTCTGTCAGGCCGATCCGGCAGGGGAAAACGCGAAGGCGTGAGAAACCGGCGCACCCGCCAGGCGCCCAACCTCCTCGCAACTCTGCCTTTCTGCGTCCGTCTGGCCGCGCCATCGGCCTGCCTGTCAGCCGGCGGTTCCGCGGCTCGATGGCTCCGGCGGCTCAGCACCCACCCATCCTAAATGCACCGTCGGCACTCGTGCTGCCGTAAGATGCTTTGGATGAAAGCGCCCGTCGGACGGTCAATATGTCCGCCTGTCAGACGCCCATGCAGCTCTGCATGTCTATCTGTCTGTCTGTCATTCCACGTCTCCCTCCTCTCTTTGTCTTTCCAATTTTAAATATGATTTGTGCGTCCCTATATCATTAATGGGGACACTGCATGAGTAGCAATACCCATAAACGCTTTTTCCATTAGAGATGAAATGTAGATAGACATTGTTTTCCTTTTCTTTCTTTCTTTCTTTCTCTCTTTCTTTCTTTCTTTTTAAGATGATGCTTTTCCCTTTCGCATTTTATTGCCATTTGTGTGACCCCACTGCTAGAGGTCACAGCCAGTGCTACTCTCCTATTGTGCAGTCAGGAGAGAGTGCTGGCTCTCTGTTGTGACACATGGGAGCAGGAGAAAGGGATACACAAGTATGATCCCAGATACTAATACAGCACATGATACACAGAACAAAGACTATTTCCAATAGTAGAAAAGGTATCGATTAGTTTGATTTCAATTCAGTACAATTCAGCATTTCAAGTTACACAAATGCATAGTGAAATAATGAAATAAAAATATCCAAAGGAGAATTAACATTGACTGGAGCTTTGTGGGCAATTTAAAGGAATATTCCAGTCATTTACTCTTTTGCCTCCAGAAAGTTGGGGGACTGTTTATGGCAGATTTTTAAAAAGAAAAGTGAAAGTTGAAGCAGCAGTTGCAGAAATATCCCGACGTGTAGTCCCTAGTGTGGGTCGAGCCCTAAAAGCACTGGAACGAACATTTCCAATAAAGCCTGAGAGCACGTGGCTCATTCATTTGTATTTGGTGAACGTGGATGTGATTCTTCTGAGAGCTGTATAATGGGAGGCACCCACCATTCAGATGATAAATCAAGGCAGCTTCAAGGGTTCCGTGCTAATGGAAAATCATTGTTCTGCCAAATACAACCATCTTGAGATGATAACATTGTTGTGAAAATGTTCATCCCTCTGAAAACCATTGGGGTTGGTTGCATAGCAACATCAGCACCTATGACACAGCATCTGTATTGGTCCTTAACAGAGTTCAGGATGTCGGGATAAAGTGGGTGGCACACAGAGGTAATGCAGTGCTGGGAGATGTCAGAATCAACTCAGCTTGGTTTTCAAAATATGTATTTGTTACTGTTGATTTTTCTTTTGGGAAAGTAAATTACATTTCCATTGCTTCTTGTCAAATGACCCCATAACCCGCAGTAATGGCATGTTCTTAGCAGTAGTGGTGTCTTTGATTGTGACGATTTTGCACAGAGACACAGCTGAACTCCCCCCTGGGCCACAGAACTAAATGTTGTCACATTGTAGTTTAAAGAGGGTTGTGGTTTCAGCTGACTCCCTGACTTCCCCTTCTACAAAGAATTCTGTTGATTTTAATACATTTCATAAGCAAAAACATCGAGAACAGTATCAGCAAAGCCAGAAAAGTGAGTTCACACTTTGTTATAAGCATTTATCTCCATCTTATTTCTCCTGTTCTCTCAGTTACTGATGCTCTAACACAAACACACACAGTACAGAATAAAATAGAGTAATCGGTGTTCAAAGAATACTGCTTAAAAGACTTCTCCATGCTTGCCCTTCTCTTACACTGTCTCTGTTTTCATCCTTATTTATTTGGTATCTAATGGTCCCCTTGTTTATGTTATCCATCTCACTCTGAAATAGATGGGTCACTACAACCTGGGCAAAAAAACACCATTGCCCCCGTCTGGAATGGAGGAATTCCTCAGTTCCCAAGGAGGCAATGAATGATTGGCAGTGAGTGGATGAGAATCATTGGGTCATCTGCCCCGAGACTCGCTTTGAATCAACAGGAAACAATGTGTTTAATTGGTGTTCATGGCTTCACCAAAGAAGAAGCCATTTGTCAGAAGAAACATGGATTAATAGTAATAGTACTAAAATTCTTTACTGGTTCTTGGTTACAGGCAGGTTGTGACAGCTTGGTTTATTAAGCGGATGGAGGACTGGGGCAATCAAACAGTCACTGCAGAGAAGACATCTCAAAAATCCCAGTTCATGATGTTGTGCACTGTATGCTGTAGTTTTCACTATTTTCTGAGAATTTACAGATAAAATGTAAATCAAATGACTGAAAAAAAACTCTGCCGATTAACTGATATGAATAAAATTGATAGTTTCAACCCTAAAGGTAAATCAAATCAAATAAGATGGTTTGATGCGAATAGTTGAGCTGACAACACAGTTGCTTTTATTTTCTTTCTTTTTTTTAAGTTCATTTGCACTTCCTATTTGTCACAGTACATTTGACACAAATCCGAGTCCGCTCATCTTGTGAATGCAAAGTTAAGAACCTTGATTGTTATGGAACCCCCTGGAAAAACAACATGGAACATCTGAAGGGGTTTATCCTGACATAGAATGAATTTGAACAATTATCTATATTTTAGCCATGAATATCGTAGTGTCCTTTCTTTTGTGGCCAAACTTCTCTTAGATGTCGTTACAAGTGTTTCTTACAAAATCTGCATTTTTTCTTTCCTAAATGTTCAGACACCTCTTCTTCCAGACAGCTGACTCTACAAGTTCCAGCAGGAATTATCAATACACTCTAAAATCCAGACTGTTTTTACGCCGTATGTGGGAAGCAGGATCCGCTAGTGTAAGGATCTCGCAGCCCTCGAAAGTAAACAATTGTAGATATCTTGGCTTGGGTTCCCTTAGTTTGTGGACAACCTCTGTAGCCATTATGCCATTTGGCCATACTAAGTTTATTATACACATTCATGTTTGCTAGTGGACCTGGTACTTGGTGCTTTTAGGTGTCATTCATGCTCGTGAGTTCACAACAAGAGCCAAGCTCCATGTTGCTGTATGCCAACGGCAGTGCATTAGCTCCACACTGTTTAGAAAGCACTTTTTCTTCCTCTTTGCCCATCATCGTCTTCTTCCTCATCCTGCTCCTCCTCAGGTCCTCCCTTCCTCTTTCTCTCTTCAGCACATCCTCTGCCCAAAGCAACCAGTCACTCCTTGTGTGTCTGCTCTATGTGTGTCATCTTTATGTGGCTGATATATGCAAGCTGCCAGTGGTGTCTTTTGTATCTCATAGCCCTAATCGTCTTAAATTAATAATAGTGCACAGCAGGGGTTGCAAAGAAGCTAATGATATCAAAACATCAGTTCCAGGCTAATAGTCCTGCAGTTTGGTGGTAATTGCGATTTTTCATACTGTGAAACTTTTAAATGAGGATCTTTGGCATTTGAAATATATGTATGAAACTTTGCCATATGCTCCTGAGGTACATTGTCTTTATGTGGTTGTATGTCTGTGTGTATGTGCGGCACTATGTACAGTAGTCGTCGGCCAATGTGCAGCCCTGGAGGCTATGTCTCGTAAATTTCTAGTGAATTGCACACACACACACACCAACGCACACACACACACACACAGGATGCAGAGGGGTAATATGATGAGACACAGAGGTCATGTTCACGGTCAGCTGGCTATGGACCAGTTGATACTGGTAATATTTTGTTTTCAGCCGCAGTAGGATTGAATAAAGAAGAACATGATTGTCAATATGATAATGATCCCTTAAGAAACAGGAGAGAAATCGTTTTAAAGGCTTTCTTCGACTTCTGTTTAAAAAAGTCTGTTTTCAACCTGTTGTAGTTCTGTTCCTTTATCTGTGTACCATAAGGGCAGGGCGATTTAAACAATAGGGTGATTTTATGCTCAGACCTAAATCACTGCATAAAATATCAATAGATGCTTTGAAAAACTGTGTGATCAATATATATATATATATATATATATATATATATACACAGTATATACAACATTCAGCCACAACATTACAACCGGCGCCTGTTTTACTGTTGTGGCTGAATGTATGTCACACTGACACTGAAAGTATGACCTACAATTCAGGTGTGCCTCAGCCAGTTTAGCAGACCTGTGCTTGGGCAGGTTTGCCACATCTTCCTTGCAGATCCCCTCAAACCCTGTCAGACAGGATAGCAGTGTCATTGCAGTGTTGCAATAAATAATTATTTTCATTATCGATTAATCTGACGATTATTTTCTCAATGAATTGTTTGGCTGATTAATCAACAAATCATTTCACCTCTACATGGCATTGCCATCTTAGGGTCTCTCTTGTTTTCCTTGCTGCTGCAAAACACCTCCACCATGCTGCCGCCACGCCTCACAGGGATGGTATCACCCTGGGGATTTACTATAGCACCTGCCATTTAGGCCATAAAGATCACGTTTGGTTTATTTGAGAGAATCTTTGGCCTGATCCTTTCAGATTCCTTCAAGCACAGTTTGATAAACTCGAGGTGAGTTTTCAAGCGGTACTCACTATCATAAAGGCTCACCTGCTGCAGCGCTGCCCTGGTTCTCATTGGTTGACATTATGCTGGAGTTTGCATTTAGGCTGTTGGGAAAATGAACTAATTTACAATTATGTTCAAATTGACTAAACAAAATAAGAGTCAATACTCACTGTATAATTGAATGACTTCATTTATTAACTGATTTCAACAGTGTTAAATTTGTATGTTTTTCTACAACTTGGGAAGAAAGTGAAATCAGCACTGGGAAAGAAAACTGAGGGAGTTCATTGGACACTATGGTCTGAGGCTTGCCTGCCACCTCATTAAAGTAGTAAACCGGAAAAACAACAACATCAGCAAACCAAGAGAAGTGGAAGTAAACTGCTCCGTATCCTCACAGAGACTGCCCATTGTTGTCCATCCTTTTAAAAGCCTGTGACAATTATGTCATATGACGCTGGGCCATGCTGCAGAACTGAAGATGCTGTGTAGAAGCGTATCATTAGTCCCATCTGTGGTGTATTTGTGTCTGTGTGGTCCAGAGGACTTCCCACCGCTGTGCTGTTGTTAAAAACAGAGGCCGGGATTGCGTGTCATTAGAAAGAGGGAGGCAAAAACAGAGTCAGCTCTCATCCTCGTGAGTGCTGTATGTCCAAAAAGCATTGATTCCATTTCCCCAAAATATGAGTGTTTGCAGTAGCTTGGTTGACATAGTGATTTCTGGTATGGGTAGTTAGGGTAGTAGCAAGGTACCGCTCACTGCCGAGCTAACCAGTAACATGCAAGCTAGCCGATAAGATACTACTGCTAGCCAGCCACAATTACTCAGGCAAAACGGGGTTATACAGGATCAGACACACACACACACACACACACACACACACACACACATATATATATATATATATATATATATATATATGTGTGTGTGTGTGTGTGTGTATACGGTATATATGCACCATTCAGCCACAACATCAACACTTTTAATGTTGTGGCTGATCGGTCTATAAACCTGGGTGGTGTAATACAGCTTACAGTATAAAATAGCTTTTTCTTTCTCTTTTTTTAAACCAAAATTTAATTCTATGAGAAAGCCCAACATGAACTTACTTCACCCCACTTAGTGATTACATCTTTTGCAGCAAAATCCCTTGAAATGAACTGATTTCAGTCAGAAATTGGGTTTTTGGGTTTGTCTTCCTTGCATCTCAAGAATTTTCTTCAGCAAATTCATTTTGAAAGTGAAAGTTGGATTAAAAAGCTGTACAGCAGGTTGAAGAATCAATCTAGTTTGCAGAGCAGCTGGATTTTAAAGTCACAGAGGAACAAGTGAGTTGAGGACAGAATTTTTTTGTCTTGCAGTGCAAGGGAAATTACCCTCACTGGCATGGTTTTGCTTTTAAATGATTCAGATGATTTCGACTTTGAAACTTTTTCATTCAGAAAACAACCATGTAAAAACAGTCACTCTAATTCATAAGAAAAAGGTCCCAACGTACCAGCAGAATCCTAGGACATGTAAAGTAGCATCTCACTCGTTAGAGCTTGTTAAAATCTCTGAGGTCGTTTGGGCCCCGGGGCTCGTTAGGGCCGGTAGACATTAATGGGGAGGACTGGCCGTGGGAGGCGTGGAGGCTGCTGGGAGCCGGCCAAGACAGCCTCTCTCACTGAACCCTTTGTCAGGCCTGTCAAAGCCTTCTCATCACACTCAGCTGTTCACTGTAAAACACACTGATCATTATGAACAGACCAGAGACAGAGACACAGAATAACAATGAATGTGACAAATCAATATTCTCTTGTTCATTTCAAAAAGAAGCTACTGAAAGAAGAGAAAGTTTTCTTCATGCTCTATATATCACATCTTCATTGTAGAAAGAACTGTACCTCTGTAGCTCTGTATGTGTTTATATGTGTGTGCGTGGGATGGCATGATTATGGTATCAGGCTATAGATTGAGCACAAGTTAATTTATTAGTATATGAAAATTAATGTTTGTTATGTTTTCCGTGGGAGAAGCCACAGAATGATTGGAATGGAACAGCTGCAGAGAAATTTTGAGTAGAAAAAATGACAATGCAACATCAGCCTTCAGCCATGAAGGAACGCCGCCTCTCCTGTCCATCAGCACTGACAGCCTCTACATCTGACTACATGCTGTAGGGCTGTGGAGCACCGCCTTGCTTCTGGTCACGTATTTAAATAGCTTCACACTGGAACATCTTGTAATGCATTGCGCAGTAGCCAAGGACAACCCAAGCATGAACAGCATTTTCACATTAAGGTGTTATGGAACATGGAGTTCATATTACACTATTTTCTTATACAGTTGTTATGGCTAACCTCTACTGTAGTTACTCATTCAACATTAGCATGAATTTAAAGTTGTGTTTAAAGTCTGGTCATATGACATATGTAAGTCCAATATTCACTCTCCTTATATCTCTCTTTTGATCTCCACCTAGCCACAACTTAGTCTGTTGTTGCTGGGCAGGTAGTCGGGTTTAACAAAGCCTTTTTTTTTTGCTGAAAACAGCGGCTTGCTGCAATTGTGACTAAGGTTGATTAAAGTTGTGAGACTGAACCAAAACACTTCAACTGCCGAATTGTTAAACTAAAACAATGAGCTGAAAGATGCTAAAATGCTGCAAAGAACTGAGGGGAATCCCGGAGTCGGTTGGCTGTTCTCTGTGGGTTAATTGATCCATTAGTAATATAAAAATATTCAAAAGTGCAGCTTTAATGTCACGGTCAAGAGCAACCCTGCTAAAGCCACAACTACTATTAAATCAGTCTCGGATATAGCTGTAGTTAACATTTGTTAATAACCTTGTTGAACCAAATTTGCTCGCACTCTTGAGTTTTTTGGACACATTCAGTCGGAGCTGTTTGGGTTTCATCAAGACCCTCTACTCCTTATCTCTGCACACATGTCTCTTTAAGTGCTGAGGGTCACAATAACGGTTGCTGTCACTGTCACAAGTGGTCTGACCGATGCACCACCAGCCTGCATCAACAGCCCCTTCACGCGGTTGGAGCAGTGCAGATAATAATGACTTTCAGCCCACCAAAGGAGAGGAAAGAAACAGCTAAGTGGCATCTTCATAGCCATAAGAGCCTGGCTGATTGATGGCTGCTTGTGAACACACCGTCCAATGAAAGATAATGTAGATGGCCCCACCTCGGTCTTGTCTTTCATCAGTGTGCTGTCTACATTTTGTGGTTCATGCCTGATTATTTATGTTTATGTGCGAAACATTCCATTGGCATGAAAGCTATGTAGGGCTGAAAGGGGAGCACCCCATCAAAATCAGTTTATTTGTAGTGTGACCTCTACTCAGATTGTGAAAATAGTTGTATAATGTCATCTGTGGCTCAGGAGGAGCTTTCTCAAATCTGAGAAAGTAACTGTAATGATGCCTTTGGGATCATCTCAGCTTGGATATGGAGACATATAGAGATGCATTATGGGAAGTGCATGTTACAGCGTTTTTAAAGCTTGATACATACTAGGGACCAAAGTGAGGTTATCACTGCCCACTGCTGCTTTGAGTTTGACCACTGTTTTTTCTTTTTTATTTGTGTTTTACCCCAAGTCAGCAAGTTATTGGAAAGAGGAAATCGCTGAGTATTTTTCTCACTATAACAGATCATTTTGGACGGGTCAGATTCCAGGAACTTTTTTTCTTTTCTTTTTTTTCCATTTTTCTTTGTGCTTTGTGTTACTTTTGTTACTTTTTGTTGACTGTGTTTGAGTTATGTTGTTACATTTTCATTTCTCCTCAAAGCATCTGTTAAAGTGGGAAGAAAATCTCTCATCTTTCATTCCAGCTAACAGTAGCATGTGATGTAGCAACTGATTACGTATGTAAATTCATGGCTACCCCTGTTTGGTATATTAGACAACATTCAAAATTATTGTTTAAACCAAAACATGGTCCAGACATTCTATTGTGCAGATGTTTCACTGATAGTGTGTCTATGATCCCTGGCCTTTGCTGTGCAGAGACACAACAACACACAGATGGTTTCCTCTTTCCCCATCATCACTATGTTTAGATTGGAATTAGCTGCTGCACTTCATTAATTATGCACCAAGGCAGCTTCTGTTTCCTTATCTGCATGCTAATCCCTCTCCCTTTGAAAGAAAGTGCCAGCCTATGTGCCGGGAGAAGTGATTTACTCAGCAAGGTTGAGGAAATCATGACTCCACTTATCTTCCTACTGCATAATGGTTTTTTTTAACAAGAGATATACAGGTGTAATCAACATTTTTTAAAGCTGATATCAAATAAATTCAAGTTAGAATTTCTGCCTTGTTAGTTCATTTTGCTGTTTGGCAAGTCCTCCAACTGAAACCACAAAATAACATGACCATTACGAAAATGATTTGTATGAATTTCTTTTAAACTACCACCTCTATGGTTAAGGTTTGCTTCAGTATAAGAGAGTAAAAGTATTTGGATAAGGTTAGGGGAAAGACTGTGGTCGTAGTCGGGAGAAACCAATGTTGACTGCTGGTAGAAGAATACCCCACAATGTTTTATAGCAGGGGTTGGCTGCCTTGGCAATGTAATACACATTCATGAAAAAAAAACAAAACAAAAACAACGTAACCTTTAGGGAAAAAAGCAGACTTGTTATTTCACACAGAAAATGGCATATATCAATAAGTGTGGCTATTAATTATGCCACCGTTATGAGCTGAATTGATCATAGGAGAAGATATTTCAATCTAGTTGTTTTACCACAACAGTTTCCTGGGGGAAAACCCCAACCCAACCTCCCCCCATTAGAAGTTTTTATAAAGCTATGATTTTATGCTACATTTGCATTCTGCTCTAAATAATTACTGCAATATGCAGTGATGTCAGCCAGTCACTTGCCTTGCTGAATCTGACAAATCCTGACACATCTCATTCTGTTATCAGTGTAGTTACTGGATGGCTGTTTAACCAGTCAGCTCACTCATTAAGCCTTCGCTGTGTGTTGCAGCACCCCTGCTCCTTTTATCTTAATAAGCCTAATATTAAAATAAAAATGTAATAATTTCTTCTGATATTAACAGAAGAACTTGTATTCTGGCTATGGCAGGACGCCTCCACTAAAAAAATGCTCTCATGTTCATACCAAGGACAGACAGCAGAATATCTAAACAAACGTATGAAAGTATTCTGATGAATTTTGTAGACAGTTAGGCCAAATGCTGAGGAATGACTGATGACATTTTGCTGATAACCCAGATGTACTGCGAAACTACGATAGCAATTTTAGTCCAAATCACAAGGAGGTGTTTGCAGGTCAAGAAGTCAATGTAATTTTCAAGTAAAGTGACAGGATTGATGTCTTTGAGTGTAACTGCAAATTAGCATTGTCCAGTAGCTCTCTAGGTAGTATCAATTATTAGACAGGACCAAGTTGGAAAAGATCAGATTTAGGGTTATCAGAGTGTTCTTTATGGACCCGGCTGAACCTATCCATTGCTGAAGAAATGTCGGTATTCAGTCCCTTTCAGTTATATTAAGGCAGAAATCTCTACCTGTGTAAGTGAATCCGAATCACTGTAACAGTGCAGTTAGCTCCAGAATAGACAAAGATCCCAACATTCTTTCTGGGAGAAGTGGAGACAAGATATTATGTAGCATTTTTCTCTGTGGGTTATACATCCATCCCCAACCTTGATAAAAATGAGTTTGATCCTCTTTTTGAAAAGTCCCAGCCAGTCGATTATGCATATGAAGCACTGTGAAATTAGCCTCTTTTGTTTGGTCCTTGCATTGCTCTTTTAACGTGTGAATTGGCTCGATTATACAACAAAAAATCTGGATAATCCTTACATCCCTCTCTGCCTGCCTCCACCCATTCTCTCTCCCCCTCTGTCTCTCTTGCTGGATTTCCTCTGTTTTTCTGTCTTGCTGTGGGGGAAACAAAGGGAACAAAAGAACGAGAGGAGACAGTAAGCTTCTCATCCACTGTAGTGAGTGGTGGAGTGGAGCTCTCAATAGAGTGCTGGGCAGACTGGGTGGACTGGTGGTGCTGTGAGAACTAGGCCAGAGGACTGTTGACTGAAACCCAGAGTCCAGAGTCAGGACCAGACGAAATGGAGGACCACTGGGAGAAAGAATGTCAAGGGAAAAGAGAAAATAAAATAGTCAATATATTTCTGGGCTTCAGGGATCAGGGATTATTATTGGAGGATGGAAAGGGTCCCTGTACACTGTTGGATTTAAAATAGAGACCAAGTGGAGGGTTTACCTACTTTTTTATTTTTAAACACATAAAAAGAGTCAATTAGACCCTGTTTGATGCAATTTTGCATTCTCTTAGTCATAACTCAGTTAAATCAGAAAACTCAAGCATCATACATGATTGTAGATAAACGTCCATAAAAATGTTTAGATGATGTATAAAAATGACCATATAACCTTATAACTAAAGATATTTCTCAAAATCATCATGATGTTTTCTTCTTACCAACAGTAACCCTGGTGATTGTTGTCTATACATCCCTGGTTACAGTGCAAACAGAAACCACTGTCTGTCACATTGTTCACTAGGTAGCCTACCAATGGTTCTACAAAAATGACGCTTCCTTCTTAATCCTGGCTCCTAAACTCTGATTGCTTGACTGTTTCTCCAGCTGGCAGACACAGCAGCCAAGGGGCACAATAAAACCTTATTTGAATCACTGAACAAATCTGAAAATGGGGGTGAGTTACAATGAGAAAAAGTTAGCCCACAGGCAGACATCATTAGCTGTGTGAGCTAGCCTACAGGTAACTGATTAACCACCACTAACCAAATCAATTTTTCTATATCACTGCGGCTCGGAATGGCCCATTAAGATGGTACTTACTGTATATCCAATGGACACTGACATTCTAAACTATCCATTCATTTACAGATATTTGCTGTGTGTTAAACACCTGTGGACATACAGGCAAAACACCAAAACAATTTCAAACTGCATTAAGCTTCTTTCCATAAGAACTGTGGCACTCCCTGCTAAGAGATGTAGTGACTAAGTTTGTTAATGGAAGTGAATAATGGAAGTGAAAACCAAGGCTAAATGGTCAATAATCTTATAAATCTGTTTAGTTAACACTACGAAGGGTAGAGAGGAGCGGGAATAGAGGGATGTGACAGAGAGGCAAGAGAGGGATAGAGGAAAGGAAATAAAATCAGTCCATTAACAAAGTAGACTGTCACTGGAAGGAAGGAAGGAAGGAAGAATGGACGGAGGAGGAGTCTTAAACAGTTTTTGGGGTTAGGAGTATAGTTACAGCCAGACCAAAAGTGACAATGCTGCCAGACGCCTCCAACATCTTGTGGGTGGATCCATCATCCTGTCAGTCCTAATGCTGCTTTCCTCTATGGTGATTTAAGTCTTAGAGTCACAAGTGAAATAGAAACCATATGCTGCAATTTGAAAATGATTTATATGAGGAACACTACAGATCTCAGGTGTGGTTGGTTATCAGTCTGGAACTTTCAAATCTGTCTCATTTGAACTGCCTGGTGTGCTACCTACAAGCGATTGGCTGTTCTTCATTGAAACTGAATAGGAGGCGGCAGCTCTACAGCTTGCCATATTCAGTGAGGCTTTATCCTGACAGAGGCGGTGATAAAGGAAAGAGGAAGGAAGGGAGGATATGAGGGAAGAAGGAAAGGAGAAGTATCCAAGGTATAAAGTATAAAGCTGAAAATTTCCCTAATTTTTCCCCATAAATGAAACACAAAAACATTGTGATTGCATACTTGTAATAGATTAACCAGACAATAAGATATAATTACCTCTAAGAATTTCTTAGACGTAAGAAAGACACATTTTTCGTTTAGATATGTTTACACTGGGACGAACCGGGTTGTACCTGTGTGTGTCTGCATCTTTACATTTATGTGTGTGCATGTGTGTGTATAATAGGTAATCACTCACACCCTGCTGAGTTTTTCTGTGACACAGGAAATGGTGATGTAATAGCATACAATCCAAAAGCTTTTTCACACACTCTCTCCTGCTGTGTGTCTCTCGCACGCTGATGCATTTGCCCCTCGGCCAGCATGATATTCCAAGATCTACCATCATATGAGAGCAGTGGTTATGGTCGCGGTCTTTGAGCTCCCTGGTTGAGACGAACACACACTCACAGGCACATTTATGGAGCTTGGAGCTCCCAGGCTGAGGCTGATTTGAAAAGAATTCACACAGCAGATCTTTGACTTTGGGCAGACAACCGCTCTCTTTGTAAGATAATTCAGTTTCCCCCATTGCCACCACAGGCATCTTGAATTTAAGGGTACTTTTGTTGAAAAGTACCAAATGTATCAAAATTATACATCACTTTAACGAACGCAACACTTACTACACCAACATATTAATTTAATGTGTGACCTTAATTTGTCGCCATTTTTAAAACTACAGCTACCAGCTACAACTTTTTTCCAGTACAGCGGTGCCTGTAACACATCATCATAATTGCTACTTCCTTATAATTGATATCTGAACACCCTCTCTTCTAATGCCCTCTTTCCAACTTTCTAGGTGTAATCTCTTCTGTCTAAGAAACATGTCCGCTGTCCAACTCTGTCTGTGCAATCTATTAACTTGCCACCTGACTGGCCTCTCCAATAGGCCACAACATTAAAACCAGTTACCGGTTTAAATGCTGTGGCTGATGGGTGTATAAAGTCCACGGACAGATGCGAGTGGCTGCGGTTAGATGTGAATTCTGTGTTTTTCTTTCCCTCTTTTTTGCTTTATTGATCAACGAATTTACAGACAACAAAGCACGATAACATGCCATAGGCCGTAATATAGGTCCTTGGTCTTGTCTGAGTAGTGAAAAACAGTCAGAAATATTAAATAAGAATTTTCAATTTGAATACATCAATTCTAAATAGTATAATTGAACATAAAAAAATAAATAATAAAAACCCTGGTTAATGTTAACTGAGGCGAAGACGCCTCCATGCCACTTGAAAATGTCGAAATATTAGTGCTCCTCCACGCTTCATAAAGTACAGAGATGAGAGGAAAAAGGAGAGGGACTGGAGGAAAATGACAGAAAGGCTGTTTGGGGTCAATAAACACAGGCTGCAAGAACGGTGATAAACCAAGGTGAAAAATTGCTTCTCTTTCTGTCTAAACACGCCTTTAGGCTTATGGGAAATGGTCGTTGTTAATGACTGCTAAAAATAGAAATATTAAATAAGTCACAGTGCATTGATTGTTTTTTAATTGACATTTTCTGTGTCTGCAAAAGGAGTGAGCCAACATACTGTAGAGCAAGGCTACATTTTACTGCTGGATTTTTAGTAGTTTGCATTATTTTTGAATTAGGTTTCCTTATTTGGGAACAGAAACTGAAATATCTTTCCTCACATTGGCTCTGTACAGTGCAACAGATGTGGCCATTAAATATTTTAAAATTATATATATATTTTACTTTTAAGAATGCCATCTTTCTGTGGGACCTTTATTAATATGTTTAGCTAACGTGCACATACATTCGATACCGTATGTTTTTCACATGGCACAGGCTCACTGTACTGCTGCATTTCTTGTTTAGCAGGTGACTTTTTGGTTTGGTCTAAATTAGAAATGTTTCAGGTAGTTATTGTATGTCGCGGCTAAATACAGTACCTCACAGCGCTATACTAACACAGTGTGTGTAGGGGAAGACCTGCATGTTAAGAAACAGGAAGAAATCACACACATATACACACTCAATCATCACTTGGTTACTTGCTACAAGGCTCTTTTAATGCATTGAAATGCCTGAATATGCTAATGAGGTGGAGAGCGGCTCATGTGTGTACAGTATGTATGAGTGTGTGTGTGTGTGTGTGTGTGTGTGTGTGTGTGTGTGTGTGTGCAAGGAGGAGGGCATCACTTCACGTTATCTCCCGTCCACACTACTTAAGCTCCGTGGGGCACTTCAAACAGCTTGCAAGGGGAGGGATCAGGGTGTGTGTGTGTGTGTGTGTGTGTGTGTGTGTGTGTGTGTGTGTGTGTGTGTGTGTGTGTGTGCGTGCATGTTGGGTGGAGGATGGTGGAGGGTTTCGCTTTTGGTACCAAAGGGAAATAGGACTGTGATTTCAAACCAAATTAAGCCACATCAAACAGGCCAGATCAAAGAGTATACAGCTCTGTCTGTGCCAGTCTGACATCACGACAGGATGCCCCACTCCCTAACACACACACACACACACACACACACACACACACACACTTTTATTGCCTTCCTACTGTCCTCCTTCACCTTAATTTTTTGAAAATTTCCTGTTTCCTATAGTTTCTTTTTGTATGTCGGCAGGTTTTCTCTGTCTCTGTGTTGCCATAAGGATATTTGGATCTCATACTGAAATAACCCCCACCCCAACACAGACAAAGACACACACACACAGACACACACACACACACACACACACACACACACACACACACACACACACACACACACACACACACACACACACACACACACACACACACACACACACAATATGCACACATTTAACAGGGCTATAGGTTAACCTGGATCAAGCATAATGTAATATGTGCTGAGGCTGGGAGTGTGTGATAGGTGATAGCAGTCATCCAGTCTAAACGAGGTGTGGGAGGATGGGGGAGCAGCATCCATTAGAGACTGGGCTTTAGCTTTGAATTGTGTTAGCAATCCTGGCTGCTCTGGTCACACCCTTTGATGCTGGGTGATGCCAGTAGCTGTCAAGGGTTCTGTATATGTATGTGTGTGTATGTGTGTGCTTGGGTAGATGGATTAGATGGCTGCATAGGGAGGAGAGGAGGGGTGGCTGCTGTTTATGGTGGGGAGACTGGGATAGGGGTGTGTGAGTCTGTGTGTGTGCTTTTGTGGAAAGACAAAAGGGAAATTTTTTGATGAGAGAAGTTTAAAAGGGTAGAGAGATAAATTATACACTTCCAGAGGTACAGGGGGAGAACAAAGTGTTATATAACTCATAATATTAATGAGTCATATAACTCACTAATATAACTCATTAATATTATGAACCAATACTGAACTCTTACTCAGTGCAATTCAACATTTTACCTAAGTAAAAAAAAAAAAAACATTATCAGCAAAATGTACCTAAAGTATCAAAAGTAAAACTATTTGTTAGTCAGAATAGTCTCTTCATATTGATATATTATGTCTCTTATAATATTGTTTTATCATTAATGATGCCTTAACTTGTAAGCAACAATTAATATTGCAGGTTGCTATCAACAGTCCAAAACCCAAATTTACAATGAGATGATTAACCAGACAATTAGAGGTAATTAACCAATCGGGAGAAAAAGAGGCAGTTCAAACGGTTGTGGAGACAGTTTAACTGCTAATTCAAAAACATAACAGTGCCTGCATTACTCATATTTCAGTTTGGTGACAGAGTGAAATTTTAAAGAATGAAGCAAAGTGATGTGTTGTGGAGAACTTGCGGACAGTTGACTGACAGGCATTAAAGTTGTGTAACATGCATCTGCTTAAGGCAACTACCTCAGACCCTGGACTAAGTGATATCCAATTTAGTTGGCTGAAAAACCATACACACACTCCCTGACTCTGGGCGTGCCATAATCGTTGATTATTAATATATGATATCTGTTGATATTAACATGTCTTGTCTGTGTGTTGCTAGTGCTCCTATCCTGTGTGGGAGGACTTCAGTGCCAAGGCCACCAAGCTGCATTCCCAGCTCCGGTAAGTTTCTTTGAGAACAATATCAAGTAAAACAATAAATACATAAATAGTCTTGTGTGTAAAAGGGTTTAACTCTGTGACACTGATATCACCTGGATGTAGCAACATACTAATACATCATATATACTACTTTCAAGTTCAGTGACCGAATCAACAATGCCATTGCTACATTACCAGTTCAAAACCTGACCACTGAATATGTAGAATAGGCTGAAGCAGGTGCTCATTAAATAAAGCTTCATCATAATACCATTTTATCTGAAGTAAATAGCATCTTCTGTTTATCTAGAACCACCGTTCTGGCTGCTGTGGCCTTCCTGGATGCCTTTCAGAAGGTGGCAGACATGGCTACCAACACCAGAGGTAGGATAACAGCTGTTTGTGTGTGTTTGTGGATGGGTATGTGTGTCATATACTATAAGCTGTATATATTGGTATGTGTCCTTTTGCCAACACTGTGTTGTGTTTTGCTCCTCTGAAGCACCCTCCACATGAGAGTGCTATTAGGAATCTTGTTATGTTATTGAGATATTATCAACCAGCCTTTGACTGTTGAAAGTGTTTCCAGCAGTGTAAAGGTATGTTTTGTCTCAAACGTCAAAGCAGTCGCACTGCACTGTTTATAAAGACAAAAAATGATGGAAGTATTTTGGAGAGGTTAACAGAAGCTATTCCTTTAGCAAGATATATTTTGTTAGATATGTCAATGGAATAGGAGGGTCAGTTTCACAATATAGTGAGTTTTCAAGTTTCAAGACCCTTATTTGTCGAATACAACATGCAGCATAGTACAGGTGCAGTGAAATTTTTTTCGCTGGTAGTCTCCAGCTGTGCTTACTAAAATGTAAAAACCAAACTAAATAGAAATATATAAATGTATAAAATTATATATACAATCATATATTATAAAACTATACCCTGGTAAGAGAAATCATGCAACCGGAACAAAATTTGGAAACCAGGAATTCGCAAACAAATAACCAACTAAAATACTGTAACATATATCTAGATGTGTGCAAGTAATTAATTAAATAAAAATAAATAGATAAATAACTGAAACTGTCTGAAGGAGCGATATTCCTGAGAGTATTGTAATGGATAGAGAGAGAAAGAGAGAGAGAGCAAGAGAGGGAGGCAGAGAGAGGAACACTGTACCCTTCGGTAGTGTTGTCTGTTTAACAGACTGATGTCTTATATATAGAAGCTTTTAGAGAGTCTTTCAGTCCGAGCTGCAGTCGTCTGCCTGACTACAGCAGCTTAAACAGTTTATTACCGGGATGACTGGAGTCCCTGGAGCACTGACCAGTCACCGCCTGGTGTAGATGTCCTGAAAGGCGGGAAGTGAAGTTCCAGTGGTGTGCTCAGCTAAGTGCACAACTCCCTGCAGAGACAGAGCAGCCCCCACACCAGGCATCGATGCACCCAGTAAAGGATACTCTCAATAGCTCCTGAGTAAAAAAGTCTTCAGGATTTGGGGAGGAAGTTTGAACTTCCTGTGCTGCCTGAGATGGTAAAGTCTCTGCCAGGCTTTACTGATTACTGTGCTTGTATGTGTGGTCCATGTCAAGTCCTAAGTGATGTGGAATCCAAGGTACTTGAAGCTGTTCACCCTCTCAACAGGGGTCCCATTGATGTTCAGGGGGGTGTAGTTCCACTTTCCAGCCCTCCAGAAATCCATGACCATTTCCTTGGTCTTGCTGACGTTCAGAGATAGTTGGTTGGCCTGGCACCAATGCACCAGATTGTCCACTTTTCACTTTCAGGTAGAAACTGTTGTCTTCCCTTGAGATGCAGCCCACTACCACTGAGTCCTCTGCAAACTTCACAACGGAATTGGAGCTGTGTATGGCCATCCAGTCGTGGGTGTAGATGGCATACAGCTGTGGGCTAAGGACACACCCTTGCGGCACCCCTTGTATTGAGAATGAGGGTATGTGAGGTGGCATTGCCACCCTCGCTGCCTGTAGTCTGAGAAAATCCAGGATCTAGCGGCAGATCAAGGTGCTTTTAGCAGTTTTAGCAGTTTAGCAGTCAGAATGTGGGGCACCATGGTTTTGAAAGCTGAACTGTAATCTATGACCTGCGGTCTCACAGAAGTTCCCACAACCGCTGTCAAGGTGGTTCAGTATGGTGTGCAGCACTTCTGTAATGCGTCGTTGGCCGCTCTGTTGGGGCAACAGGCGAACTGCAGAGGGTCTGGGTGTCGGGTAGGGACAAGCAGATTAAAGCACTTCATCGCAACAGATGTCAGAGCCATGGGGCGGGAATCACTGAGGCAGTTGGGGGAGCTGGACTTTCGTACAGGGACAACGAGTGACTTTTTGAAGCAAGTCGGGACTGTCGTGTCTTTAAATTTGTATTAAGTGTAAAAACCCTGTGTTCTCTTTCCATCAGAGTGTTATTGAAACTCTATACTGTATTTAGAAATTGGTTCAAACAGCTTGGAACCAGTTTGATTTTCAGGTTAAGATGCTAATAAAAATTAAGTAAAATTCAAAAAAATGTACAAAAAGTCCAGATGAGTGACAAATAAAAGGGTAAACCAACCAAAAAAGTTTTGTGCTCTTTGTGCAACAGGCAAACAGCAGGAGTTTTATACAGTATGTCAACTTTTTGTAAAGTCTAGGTTAGGGTTATATGCTGCTAGCTGCTGTTTCTCACTGGAATTCTACGGGTCAAGTTAGCTAGCCAGAGGTTAAGACAGGCATGTGGTAAAACAGTGCTGAAAATGCAAGGACAACTGTCACAAACAAATGTACTTTTCAAAAGTAATTTGACTGGTTTCTAGCAAGTTGCTCCATTTCTAAATACTGAAAATGTCCATAAGTGAGCTATCATTACACTGTGGCAATGTGTTTTCTGCCCTCTTGCTGCAGTGGCGCATCCTGGGTTGGTCCTAAATGGGAAACCCATCTTTGCAAAGCTAGTTGAGATTGTTTTGATATTTTGAATGCTAAGCTCAACATGGTGTTTTTCCTTAGCTGCATTTGGCCAAAAGAACTCACTGAACTTTATTGAATTATGGTCAATGGATTGTTTTTTAATGTTTTTTGGCCTGACACGCTTGACACATTTGATAGTCTGTGCGTAGGCTTAAAGTTTGGCACTAGTTTTGATAGAGTGTGGGACCAGAGCTGGGAAAGGTCAGACAAACACTCGCCGCCCACTTAAAGCCATCTGAATACTATGGTACCACTGAGGGAAGCTAGGAAGAAGACTGACAATGTTACAACTTATTAGTTGCAGCTGCCAGACAGAGTATGTGATGGTGATGTGTGTGTGGCCCCAGGTGGGCTCCTATAGAGGAGGATGGAGGAAGAGGTTCGTGCTGCTTTTACAGGCCAGACAGGAAATCATCGAGCTCTGTCAGCTCATTACACGTGCAGCTACCACTGCCACACACAGAGAGAGGCAAAATGTTGTCACGAAGATGCAGACTGTGCATCATAGGCTCTTTGTACTTTCTATACTGATGAGTCATTCCTGTTGGAGTCCATTTGTCAGATTGCTGTACAATTGCTGCTCTTTCACAGTGTGTGATGTTCTCTAATAGTTTTGTTAAATGGATGGAGGCAGGAGACGACACCAATAATGATGCTCTCTGTCTTCCTTTTGCTACATCAATGTGCCACTTATTACAGTGTGTGTATGTGTCTGAATCAAGCGCAAAGGGTACTGATGAGCCTATGCTCTGCGCTTGTACCGACATTCCCACTTAAGAGCCTGTAATGGCTGTGTTTCAATTCCAAATTTTATGTGAACTGAAATGTTGCGTATGTTTCCATCAGCTGGTGAAAATGAAAAAAAAAACGGCACCCTGAATTTTTTTACAGTATATGGAATTAAGGTTGAAAATGTCAGGTCTATGTATTGTTACATATTTCACAAGCTTATTGCTATTCAAATATATGCCATAATTAGGACAGTTTTCAAAGAAAGGAAGTTACCCTTCAGGTTTTTAAGGTTTTTGGTAGCGGTGCGGCTCTAGGGATGGCAGTGTCTGTTGGTCCATTCAGACTGAAATATTTGATAGATTGCTATGAAATTTGGTACACACATTAATGTTCCCCTCCGGATAAATTTTAACAACTTTTATGATCTCTACTTTTTCTCTACCACCATCATCAGTTCCAGTTTTATTTGTTCAGTACTTTTCACATTGTCATTGAGAGCTTGTTATGTTTCTGATGTAAACATTTAGCTCACAGAACTGCTGTGTCCAAGTACAGCACCAGTGAGCTGCCAGCATGGCTGTAAACTCTTGGCCGACTACTTTGTCTCTTATGTCGCTTTAATTTGTGCTCAGTATTTCTCTTTTCTTTTTCACTATTCCCAGGGGTCAGGTGAGGACATGGGCCAGATATTTAGGAAATTTGCACACCAACAACTTTCAGTGGCATGTTCTGCCTGATATAAAGACAAATGTAGGGAATAGGGGACATAAAATCCTGGACTCAGTGATAATGTCTTATGTTATAGTCATTTATCAACTCTTTTCTGTAGGATTATGTAAAATTCTGTGCTCTAAAGTGGTAGCACACACATTGAACAAAGCTGTTTACTGCATCACACACTGTGTAAGGTGACCAATGGGTGGGAATAGTGGTTTTGTCCTGCTTGGATCTCGGCCAGACCTTGTTTTCTGCGGGGCCCCTAATGTTTAGGAACCAGATAGATTCAGTTCTCTTTTCAAACTGATAAAGTTAAAGAAGGCAGCACAGAGGGTGAGAGAAAGTTTTTCTTGTGTTTTGTGATGGTATTTGTGTGTGTGTGTGTGTGAGAGAGAGAGAGAGAGAGAGAGAGAGAGAGAGACAGTGAGATTTAGCAACTGGTTTAAATCCAGTAGGAGGAAATGTGCAAGTGTTTGTGAATTCCCTAGTGAGGGGTGAATTTGAGTGCACTTTCAGATGTGCTCTCCGCTCCCCTCCCGTAGCCCAAACTTTCAGTTTCCCTAGGGTGAACTGGCTGTGTGTGTGTATGTGTGTGAGAGAGAGAGAGATAGAGAGAGATAGAATACCAAAGTGAAATGAAAGCACATGAACAACCACACAACACGCCTGCTTCCCTGATCGGGTCAACCGGGGCCCTGTGTGTGTGTTTCCCATGTTTAATAACCCGTCCATTTGGCACTCTTTAGCAACTCCTCCTCATCCTTGCTTCATTATTAGTGAGGAGACACACAAAGACACACACAATATGCATTATTTGAGGAGAAGATTTCTTCCAGCCTTTCAAAATCTAGTCATACAAACATAATTTTCCTTATTTAGGCTTTTTAAACATGAGCGGTTCCTTGTCACTTTTGTTTTGGCTGGAAACTGATTGAAAATCTTCTGCTAAAAGCAGGTCCAAATTCGGCTGCTGTTACATCGGTAGTTTTAAGCAGCCGTGGTTTATTGGCCTTCCTGGCCTTTTTGAGGGATAGGTTCTGTTTCGTCTCTTTGTTCAGGTGATCATTTGAAACAGGCACATTCATAATGAAAACAGAGACATTTAAGTTTTGGTTCACGTTTGTTTGAACATTTGAGAACACAGCAGTCAGACTGAGTTCTGGTGGCTTTTCTTAATTTGCTAAGTAACCCCAGTGCTTTGTTAATGGACAACATGACCCACCTGAAATGCAACCAAAGTACAGGAACCACAGATCATTGCACACTGGTTGAAAATGCCTTAAAACAGTTCTTCGATCAGGCCAACATAGGTAAAGATATTAAGAAAGGGAGACCACAGCTGCTAAAACTGTTCATTTTCAAGGAAATCTATATAATTGTTAATTTGTGCTACGCTAGTCATCTGTTTTGCATTCTTGGGCTGATTAAATCTGCCACTTTCTGTCACCACCCTCTTCCTTTTCAGTCATGTGAGGGTTCCCTTGCCCAGATCATAATGATATCCAGCATATCTTTCACAGTGGGGACCACGTGTCATTTGCTAAAGTGATGTAAGCGCTAAGTAAAGTAGCATGGGATATGAAAACAATTGTCATCACTGTAATAATGTTTTGGGTTATTTTGTATATTACGTAAACAAAAATAAGCTACGATTTCAGCTTTACGTAGCCAAAGTTAAACTGATGATCCCCATCAGCACCAAAGACACCTGTGCATTTTTAAACACTGTTCTAGGAAACATGTAAAATCGTGATCAACATTGGCTGGCAGGGCCCCACATAATGCATTTTCGGTAGGTAACTGATGGGTTTCAGACTGACTCTCCTAGTTCTGAAGAGCTTAAGAAAAAAATGTGTGTTCCATAACTCTTTTCTTTTTTTACTGTTTTACTCATCAACTCCTCTATCTTTAGTCCTATAATAATGATGATGATGATAATGACGATGCACGTCTTTATCTGCACACTTCCCCGTCTCTTTTCATCTCTACACACTCTCTCTGCGGTAGCAGCCGTAAAACCTGGGTCAATCCCAGGACTCTCCCTATGCACACTTGGCAATAAAGGGCCACTGTGCATGCATGCATGTGTGCATGTTTTTTTTTGTGTGTGTGTGTGTGTGTGTGTGTGTGTGTGTGTGTGTGTGTGTGTGTGTGTGTGTGTGTGTGTGTGTGTGTGTGTGTGTCTGATGATGATGATGAGGATAATGATCTGATCGTACAGAATGTCTGGCAGTTTTATTGTCAGGCTGCCTCAATGCATCTTAATACAAGGTTTCATAATTAATATCATAAATCCTAGTAACACACACACACACACACACACACACAGACACACACATGCACTCCAACAAATAAACACAGCTGAATCCTCCCTTCCTTCTGTAGACTTGTAAAGTAATAAAATCGCAGCTGATAACACAATGAGGAAGAACTGTGTGAGCATATGTTTGGACAAAGCAAATTTAGAGACCTTGATCAGAACATAAAATGTATCCAAGCCTCATATTAGTTTCAACATTTGAATGCATTTTTGCACAGGGCTGTACATTTTGTCCGGGCATACTTACATTGGAAGCTCATTAGGAGGCGATCTTTTAATGGCCAGTATAAACAGGAACAAATAATTACTGCGAAACAAACTTGTTTCAGTGTTCATATGGGCACCCAGCTATTGCTTTAAGACGGACTGGAACCTAGAAAATGTGCTCAATCCATTTGTAGTGTGTGGTAAATCTTAAAGAAGCTTAAGGTGCTTGAAAAGATCAAAAGACACCGGTCACACCCTTTTCAGGCAAGGAGAAAATCCTTTTTTTATATGGCAATATTAATTCTTTTAAAAAATGAGATGATTCAACCTTCAGATATGAAAAAGTGCAGATATAAAAAAAAAAATCAAATTGTTATCTGTCACCCTCAAATACCAAAACAATATAAGAGCTAAATCTCTTCTTCCACCTCTTTCGTCAGAGGCTATGTTTATAATAACGATTTGATTGTGGTTCAGTAATGCTCTGTGTTCGCAGATGCACTGTGATGTCAATCAGATTTACCCCGTACACACTGAAACACCAAGCTGGCATTTTCAGATTTACACACTCTGAAGGCCATTTTGGAAAAGCTCCGTGTTGGGGAGTGACAAATGACGTTTTAGTCTGGACGGATGGCTGAAATGGAAGCAAAGAGATGCATTTACAAATTCAACTGGCATAATTTGGATGTACTCTAAATAAACCTAAGTACAATCAATGAGAGTACCTATATTGTGTGTTTGGCTAGATTGGCTTTCAGTTGCATTTTTAGATTTATCCAGTTTCAGAGCATTTTAGAAAAGCCCAATTTTGGGGTATAAAAAATCATGTTTGTTTGTAGGGAAGCCCAAATCGAAGAGTGCCCAACTGGACTGCATGCAGTCACATTGCTCAATCACTTTACAGTTTTGTGGCTGATTAAGCCAAACAGGCACACCTTCTAGATGCTTTGTCTGTTAGAAAATAATACATAACTGTACATAAAAAGAACAAGAGTGATTGTTTTTGTGCTGAACAAGAAGAGGGCAGGAACAGGGCTACAGATGGTGAAAACGAGAGAAAAGACTCTGGAAAAATCATTTCCAACATGTTTATCTTCTTCAGTGAAGCCAAAGGAAGGCAGCTAGGGGGCAGGAAGCAATGAAATTTATGGGAAATGTGGTCTTGATTTAGAGAAACACTCCCACTAATAATACCACTGGTGTGACATATAGTTTGCCGGTGATTCTGACCGTGGTCTCATGAGTTTACAGTAATTTTACCAAGGTAGAAATTTTAATTTAGAAACAGTGTATTGGTGTTTAAAACTGCACACGGCACATTTAAACCTTGACAAAAAGAAGAAGTGCACATTGATTAGCTGTAAAATGAGAACCTCAGATTAGGGGCACAGTGGTGCTGTGTGGAGAAATGATAGTCAATGTGTTTAAATGGTAGTGAAATGATACAGACCAACAGTCGAGGATTGTTCCAGACCTCTGGGGAATGGAGTGATGACTGTATGAAAAGACAGAGGGGTCCATGCTCGAGAGAACACTGAGTATAGCAAGCAATAAATACAGAGAATGGACAGAGGACTGTTTCAGAGGAAATGTGAGGAAGTCTTCAATGGCAGGCCTGTGCCGTCACTGTGGATACGAGCATCAGCTAAGTCAGTAGCGACCAACTTTTTTTTTTTTTTTAATGTACCCCCACGGCCCTGTCTGATTAACTCAACAATCCCTTCATCATGATTTTAAACTGAATGTTAAAAACAATTAACTATATAAAGTTAATATTGTCACATGCATTTTTCATACAATTGAATTGTCATTGTTTAGCCCGGTTTGGACAAGATCGCACTCTGTTACTACTTTTGGGAAATGCAAGATGTTTTAGCTATTTACGTCCTGAGATGCGTCAAAAGATTCCTGAGTGAGAACGTGTATGTGTTTGTGTGAAATCATTCAGTATTAGTAGCCTTGCTGTTGGGTATAAAAGGTAGGAACTCGGACTGGAGGAAGGCATTGTTGTTCTGGTGGTAAGCCGGCAGCGGAGGTAGTCGCAACGCCGGATTGATGTCCGCGTAAAAGGGAGAGCCGTCATTGCCGGATAGATGCCGACACTGTTGTGTTACACATCACACCTCTGATTCTGGAATGCCGGAATAGTATCTAAATTCATGTGCGGGGGCAGCAGCATTAAGCCAGCTTTGTTTGGTTCAGTGTAAACAAGCACGACCGGAATAATGAGGGCTCTTCTTAATGGCGATATAGGATCTCTGTTTAAAAGAGGCTTAACTGGCTGCCTGGCAGGCCACTCCATGCTTGTTGCAATGATGACTCCCTTGGTGGGAGGAAGAGAGGTAACTCTCAGATGTGAGGCCACTTAAGTTAATACAGCTACACACGCACACACATACGCACATAATACACACAAACACACACACACACACACACACACACATGAAAATCAGCAGGAGTGTTTTCCCTTATTCAACACGCAGCATGGGACCACCCCCCCCCCGCAAGCACCAGGACCACCTGCTAGTTAATAACACTGCTCACAGACGTCGCACCCCCCTCCCCAACAACACACACAGACACACGCAAGGAGACACAGTTAGCCCTACACATGCAATTCTGACATGCATGCATATTAGCTCACGGGCATGTGTGTGTAAACATGTAGGCACTGTACAGAGCATGCCAAGCAATTGTTACCACACACACACACACACACACACATGCAAGGTCCAGCCTTTTGTAGTTACATGCAATGGGAACAATCGGCAGTGGTTATTGCCTTGAGGAGCAGGCACAACGTTGAAAACTGTTCATCGCATTTCAATCGAGTGACAGTTGTAAGTTCATACCTCGTGTTTGTGATACACAAGTGTCTTCCCCTTTTTTCGCTCTGACTCCGACATGGATGTGTTGTCCCTCCAGCCAATCACAGACAAGTGGGATCACATTTATGAACATGGTTGCCAGGCAACAAGGAGAGAGAGAGAGAGAGAGTGAGTAAGAGACGGAATTGGTGGCAGAGAAAAAATAGCCATGTTGTTGCCAAGAGAAGAGAAGAAATCTGAGCAATATGGCTTAATTGCAATCACAGATAGCATGCCATTCACAGTCCACTGGAGATACATTTGATCTGATACAGTTGATCTTGCAACCAAAGTGGTTGACCTGGGGTTTCCCACTATACATATCCTCATGTTAGCATGAGGATAGGTCGGCTGCTGCTCGTAACCCGACTGTGGTAGCTGAATAAATATGCATGACCTCTAATCAAGATTTAATTGTCCCCAATTTGTCTTTTTCCAATTTCTAGCGGGGCAGCCAGACAACTAAATGGGTTGTAAACAAGCCAACCGTTTAGCTAGATTATCTAAACTGTGTTATTATGAGATAAAAACAGAAAATGAGGGCCATTCTTGGGCAGTAAGGCACTACTTAGCAACTTTTTTTCACTAATGGGTAGTGTCACTGTGAGTTCAGACAGCAAGTGAAGTGAAAAATCGCTATCGCACAGACACCCCCCCCCACAGACACGGTCAGTGCATCAATACAGCTAATGTTCAGTTGGTATACTGGCCGTTTGGGGCAAATAAACACAAACAGTGCAGTGGTCAAATTGGCATGAATGACAAAAAATGAAAATTCTGTGTAAGTGCACTTTTCTGGATTCCGATTGTAAATGTAGTAATTATATCACCGTGGCCAATTCTAGTAATGCCTTGTTACTTTGACATTATATCGTGTTAGCTTGTCTTCCTGAATGCTGCATGCAGTCACGGGGGCTAAGGTAGTTGTTGAAGGTCAGTCAATACTTCCAAACTTATGCCCTCTGCTTGTTAAACCACAATGTCTTGTTTTCTACTACTTCACCTGTTAACTATAGAAGATGTGATATGTGGGTCTGCAGACTGTAGATGCTGATATGCACCTTGGACACAGCTGGGCTGAGTAGCGAAAGTAAGGACATGAGTAATATAACTGATTACCTTTTCAGGGAATAATATGTGATCAGTAATTGACTACTTTTACAAATATCTTGCTCAACACTGGGGAGCGTACATCTTGGAAAAATTCCTAACTTTACAGGTAAACTGTGTGCACGCACAACATAGTCTATAAACTGTGGTGGATGTTTTACGACAGATAGTTTGGGTTAATCATGTTAGTGTTCGACTTCATATCCTTTTCCAAATAGGTCTGGCTAACCTGGGGGTTTGTTTAAAAAAAGACCGGTTGTGTGTCTGCTCTTTTGTTTTTCACCTCCTTTCAGGGATGTTGCCATGTCCCCAGATCGCAGCACTTAACTTGGTGAATACAATCCATTTGTGCATTAGTGATTCTTGTTGGCAAATAATAAATTATTTCATTCTGGTTTGACCCTATATGGTGTTATATGCTACTTTGGCAATACTGTTGATGTCATTGAATTTAACTCAGTAATGAGTCATTAGAATAGTTATGAAGGCTTTTTGTTGATAAGAACTTATTTACAACCACATAATTCTTTCTTTCTTTCGTTCTTTTCCAACCTCTGTAAGTAGGCCATGGCTGAGAGGCCTGTTGTTGTGAAGAGCTACAAAAACAACATTATTGTCTTTAATTAAGCCTCAGCCACAGTGTGCATCTATTTCCCTCCCACTATCCTTCAGTCCCCTTTCTCTTTCTCTCTTCCTCCTCCATGGAGCTTTTCTCTTGCTCATCCAACTCTTCAGTGACTCCTCTACCCTCATCACTCACCCCAAATGCTGTTCTCCTCTTCCCTCCTCTTTTTCCACTCTGCTCCCTCTTTCTTCCCAACACATTTCCCCCATCGAATCCTGCCTCCCATCATTCACATCCCTCCTTAGCTCTCCTCCTTCTCTCCATCCCTCTCTCCATCTCTGGCAGCTCTCTAAGGACATTTCCTGATGTCATAGTGCCGTATTGTTCCAGACATCAACAACACAAGACATTCTCTGTCACACACACACACACACACACACACACACACACACACACACACACACACACACACACACACGCGGTGCACTCTCTCAGTAAGCATGGGAAGCTAAGCTCAGTGAGTTTTGCTGCTCCAAGGCCAAGTCCTGTTTAATGAGACAAGAGGCTCAAGTGAGGAGTGGTATGCATGTCTGAGAGTGTGTGTATGTGTGCATGTTTTGGTGGGTAGTCAGTGATATCTTTCCTAAATGGACTGTTTGCTGCAGCATCAAGTTTTTAAAAAGGAATTTTTAGTGTTTTCAATAAGTTTTCTTTGGTTATAGTTACATGTAGTAATTCTTATTGAATTAGTCAAAAGATTAAAGCTACACTTACAGCACTTTGGGAGAACTGGGTATGTTGGAGTGTGTGCATGTGAGTGCTTGGAGTTAGTGAGAGAGGTGTTAATCCGCAGCATTAACAGCCATCAGCCAGGCGTGATAACTGGTGTGGCTGCTGCTGGCTCAGCTGTACACACACACATACACCCTTGTGCCGCTATCCTTCTGAGGACCCTCCATTCACTACATCTGACTACATTATTCTGTAAACCCTGACTGTAATGATCAGAACTACATGCCTAATCTCGGCCCTTTCTCTAACCTTAAAGGGATTCTCCACGCAAACTCTATCTCTTAAACATCACTCACGCTCTGTCGGCTCGAAGGGTTGGCTGTAAGTGGGCTGTGTTGGGGTGGGGGCGTATTACCTCAGATACGATGAGTGAGTGAGACGATGGAATACAGTTCAGGAAGTCCAGTTTGAGTAACAGATTCATTAGTTTGAAGGTCTACCACATGCTAAAACACTATTCTGCGTTTTATAATTTTACGAGTAGGGATTTTTTTGACTGGGAAAGGTAACACAGTTAAACAGTGCAAATAAAGTGTTCACAATACAATGTAATCTACCAGGAATGTACCCTTACATGTATTAAGCCCCTTACAGGACGACGTTGCATTGCCTTCGACAAAAGCTGAGGTTCAACTTTGTTGTTGTGATGTTTTGTCAAGCTGTTGCCTGTCTGAGGGTGGCTTAAAAATATTGTGCCTTCCTTGTTCACAGAGGAATTGTCCAAAAATACTCCTCCTAAGTGTTCCAAGTCTATGGTCTTAAAAAGAAAAGAAAAAATCCTAAGATCCTTACATGTGAGAAGCACACTTTTCAAGCATTTTGGCTTGAGACATGAGTTTTTAATTCATCTGTTTGTTGTGATAGACCAACAGTGCCTCTGCTCTCTTCCTCAGAGCCCTGAAACCATAGAAGTAGCATCTTAAGCCATATTTTGGACAAGTTTGCAACATATTCCTTCTTGCCTTTGTAATGTTTGTTATGTATGTAAATAGTATGCTTCCATTCATCCTTCATGATGCACACAGTGTGTATTTGCGTACATGTAGGTGTGCGTGTGTATGCGTCATCCTCATAGACTCATTTTTTCTCTACCCTTCATTCCTCTCTCTCTGCTCTGCAGCTGTCCCTGTGGGTACGTTGCCATGGCAACAGAGGCACAAACAGATGCCAGTGTATTATGTTTTTTGGGGTTCTCTGTCAAGCCTTTTATTCCTCCACATACTTTTTTTCATATCACGTTAACAAATGTATTAATGTAGGACACAGGAATTAATTCTTGACCTTTGGGTCAGTATGTAGGACAAAAAATGCTGGAGTCCAGCTGACATTGAGGGAGAGCAGGGGTACATCCGTCCGTGGACAGGTCGCCAGTCTATCACAGAGCTGACACATAGAGACAAATTCACATTCACATCTAAGAGCAATGTAGAGTCACCTGTCTTTGGACTGAGGGGGGAAGCCAGAGTACCCGGATGAAACACACTCAGGGAGGACATGCAGGAAGGAACCGGGAATCTACCCACGACCATCTTGCTGCGAGTCAACAGCGCTAACCACTTGACCACTGTTTCACACGCAGCAATTACAGAACAGTGTTTCGCAAAGGCCTTGCCAGCCAGTCTGCTCAATACTAAAGTGTACTCAGAGACATGCTGTCACCTACTGACCATGGGTGTGTGGTGGAGGGAGAGAGTTTGTGAGAGTGACACAGGGAAAGAGAGGGCATATTTGAGGTTTCCCTGGATTTGCTGTGTGTGTGTTTGTATGTTACAATATCCGTCTGTCAAAATCCGTGTTATCCATCGTAACCCGTTGTTCTCTCATTCTGCTGATTTTCCTCCAATCTGGTTCTCTGTGATGCTGTATCTGTGAGGGTCAGGAGTGCGCAGAGAGACTGAGGAGGAGACATGATGCCCAGACTACATTACCCACAATTCTATATTTAGACCACTGCAGTGTGTGACTCAGCACAGCCAAGCCTAACTCTGGTCTGACAGCACAGCTCTGACTGGTTATGTACCTACATTACGCTGTATGTACAGCTATATGCATATTTTATTCTTATGTTTTTTCAGAAAGATGCTGCTTTCCATGAAAGCAGCATCATAAAAACCATAACTGCTAGTAAACCCCATGATGTTAAGTCAAGTCAGTTTTATTTATATAGCCCCAAATCACAAATTTGCCTCAGAGGGCTTTACAATCGGTAGAGCATGCGACATCCTCGGTTATGTGGTTATCTGATAAGTAAAACCTCAGATAGTATATAATAGATTGTACCTCCAGGATACAAAAATGCATTCACAGTCACATTAAAGATAACAAAGCTTTACTGTACATGATGGTTGTTGTAATCAGTGGCATTTGGTGGTGTCTATCCATAATGTTAATGTAAATCCTACTGTATGTGTGTGAGTTTGTCAGATACACAATGTATTAATCTCATATTAAAATGGCATTATAGTTACAATAAGGGTTAATATCCATTAATTAGTGTATGTGTGTATTTTCCTCTGTCTGTGATCCTGACACACCCAGATGCACAAACCACCTCTCTTGCCCTTAAGCAGCTCATATGATGCATCCATGCAGATGGCATGCTGCATGTTACTACGGACACCATCTGTAGAATGAGAATTACTATTGTGCATGTTAACGTGAATGCTATTAAGACTGTGTGAGAATGCGTGCTCATTGGGTACACGCACATAAGCATATGTGAAGCTATGCTTCGGGAGGGGTGCAAGAGGATATGCATGTTGCAGTGTGTAATTGATGACATGAAGTGTGAATGGGCAGGGAATTCCGAACACCCTTCCACGCTGCACATGATCATGCATGTTAGTTGTGTTTTCATGCGCTCTACGTGCAAATGAACGTGTAAGGAAGCTTTCACGAGCTGTCACCCTATGGGCTTCGTGCAATGTGTGCATGATTTTCTTTCCTGGTTGCTCTGCTCTTAATGTGCACGTTAAGTTGACTTGACTGTTGAATCTTCATTATTCCTACATCACTGTCAAACAAAAACAAATACCATAAAAAAAAAGAAAAAAACTTTTTTGTCTTTTTTGAATTGTCTAATCAAAGCCCCCATTTGGCTAGTATCAAAGTTGCTAAAATGTCCTTGTACAAGACACTGATTCCCCACCACCTTAAGGCTTGGTTGCCTGACCGCTGATCTCCCCTTGGAAGGGGACTTCTGGCTTTGCTCTGTAAAATATTGCCTGACAAGAACACATGATTGCAGGTCAAAATCTTGAACTTGAAAGGTCATAAATGCTACACTGGGGACGGGCATCAAATCTTGTTTGTGATCCTCCAAAAGGATGTTTACATCATTTGGAGCAACATGTTTTATAGTTCCGGCTGCTGGCTCTAGCTACATACTGTATTTACCACATAGATGAGAGTTGTGTCAATCTTCTCATCTAAGTCTCTATTCCGTATTTCCCAAAATTCATCTACATGAAAACAGAGTGCGCTTCCTTCTTTCAAGACCATTTTTGGAAATTTTCTGTGGTAAAACTGTTCAGAGAACAGGCCAGATTATCTCACCCAACTGGCAATGGTTTTTCTGTTATTTTAAGGGAAAACAAAAACAAGACTGTAGCCTAGATTGCGTGACTCATTTGGTAGATATTTCAACAGTGTATGGATAACGATATTTGACATTTTCTTCAAGAGTTTGCGGAATCCTCCAGTGTTAACCTTCTGTTCTTTTTGCATGAATGTTTGGTCATAATCGATGTGCGAAGTGACGAAATGGCTCCCCAGCCGCAGCATTGTTCAGCTGAATGTCTCAACATATGGTAGAGGAGAATACACACTCACCAACACAGTGACGGAAATATGTAATGGAGATAAGCTTTCACTTGAACCTAGTACAGAGTGGCTCTCAAAGTATTTGCCAGAGCAGTGAGAGCTCTTTAAGATCATGTGTCGTGTAGCCTCAAGATCTTAGGAAGTGCAGACAGCTCAGAAAATCAGCCACTCAACAGCCGGTACTGAGAGAAGCATCGCTGCCTACACTGGCATCAAACAACCGCTTTGTTTAAACAGTTGACTGTAGAGTGTTTTTCAGAATTCTTACTAGATTATGGACATTTTAACATCTGGATGTAGAATTTCAGATGCTGCTCCAATATTAAATTTATAAGAGGATGTACTGTGCTTAAACCGAAATTCAAACTTCAGCATTTTTATTGATGAGAGGAAAGATGTCAGATCAGTACCAGGTTGCAAAGAAGACAAATGTATTTTCAATTGATTCAATTGATTCTAGTTAAGTGTCAGATTGCTGGGTTATAAAACAGTAATTTACTGCCGTGATGTTGCTTTACCATGATAAAGGACAGGGCATTTCTAAATGCATTAGTGAGCCCATCAACCCTGGAGCTAGTAGGTATTCAGTTTCTTGCTCAGGGACACCTCAGGCATCCTGTAAAAAAACAATCCCAAGGGCCGTCTGTATATGCATCTTATTACCACCCATAGTTACGCTTTGTTGTTAGGTGACCTGTAGTAGCAGTAATAACTATGACAGGAGCAAAGGAGGAATTCAGAAAATGTAGTTTAAACACCGACAAGTTTGCATGAGGAGGATTCATGGGCTCACAAAACACAGGACTTTTACACAGGAGACAGGTGTCTGTTTCCCCTGTGAAATCGATAGTCAGTGTTGTTTATTTTAACCATGACTGTTCCACGACCTTAACCGCGTTTCTTATTGTAACCATGATGACGAAAGTCCTCTAATCATAAGGAAATACTTATTTTAGCCCCAACCACAATCTTTTCTTCAACCTAAGCAAGTAGTTGTTTTGAATAAACCTGACCAAGCCATGTGTCTATTACTATTACTATGACAAGGAAGGTCTGGTACACCTATCGCTGGTACACTCCTATAGGTTGTATCTGATGGTGGGGACAAGTGACCTATATGGTTGTTTGAGTTGGAGGACTTGCTTCAGCAGGGTGGCGGCCTACCCACAAACCTGATCCTGATGATCTTACCTTTACAATATGATTCATCAGTGCAGTTTTTTGACATAATGTAATTCGGATTGCTTACATGATAATGAGATAGGTGTGTCTGCGTACGTCCAGGGAAAAGACTGGTCCGGTATTAAATTTGCTGTGTGTGTGTGTGTGTGTGTGTGTGTGTGTGTGTGTGTGTGTGTGTGTGTGTGACATCAGTGGAGCAATTTAAGAGGACTCTGCTGCTAAGTAGCTTATCTGAAAACACTGGTAGCTCCACATGCCAGTACTAGCCAGCTAACGTTTGCCGATAAACCACACCACTCAGTTAACATATGTTAATCATCCATATATTGTACTACATACAGTGTATCTAAACAAAGCAGCAAAGGCATTAAAGCATGCTAGCTAATTCTAACAAAGTCAGCTAGCTAAGTAACATTATTATTTACTGATGTATAGTTATATTTTTGACCTGATGAACTTTTACTACATCTTTTCAGTTTCAGGGCTCCACAGCATTCAGCTAAATTTGTGGAAGAGAAACAATAACTACAATCTTTTGTTCACAAAGTAGCCTATAATTTTATATACAACTCCTATATCTAACAACCTGCCTTCTTCTTTCGAAAACACATTCCTCTCCTTACTGGTAAACAGAAACAGGGAGGCAGATTCAGGGGAAAGCCTTTTAAGTACCTCTGAACTTTACTTCTTTCTTGCATGTTTTTCTTCTTCTCTTTTTCCACTGTTTTTGGTGCAATGACAGTATAAGCTGGCCTGGCTGCTTTCACTTTATGTGTAGGTATTTTTAGCAACAGAAACTGTCCTTTGCCAACAGCCCCCCATTTTTGAGTAAATATGCCCTGCCTGGAGGCCTGTAGTTCAGCCCTGCCTAGGACTCTGGGGAGAGAGTGTGTGTCTGTGTGTCAGTTTGTATATTCGTGTGTGTCTTTGTGTGTGTATGTGTTACTAAGTATGTGTGTAAGAGAGATTTAAAGCCTCTGTAATCAAAGCCAGCGAATCCACATGCTTTCCCAGGCCCAGCTGACTCCACTCTAAACCATTACACCAACACACTCCCTTTTCTACAGTATCCTGCATTTTAATGGGTCCAAGACGCTGGGCTTTGGGGTACATGTTTTCCGGGTAAGGAAGTTGTCCAGCAGTGGACTTCCTCTATGATGCTAAAGCAAGCTCTTTGATGTCAAGGTTGTTTGCCATCTGGTCCCTGTAATCCTGGAGCAGCGATGTTTATTGCAGGGAGTGCTTTATCCACGTTAGATTTTCAGGGTTTGGTCATGGGACCTAATTTGGGAGCCCCCCATCAAGGTGTGATGGAAATGACTTTAATTCCAAATAAAATAAACACTTTTCTAATCACAAAAGCCATTTTGTAAGCTCCTAAAATGTCTTTGCAAGAAACAGCTACTCTCGATTTTTATTTGTGGCTGACATTGGGGTGACCCTTGGTATTTGTGATGTTAAAAAACACACAGTATGTGGATGTACGTTAAGTATACAGAAAACTCCTGTTATGCTGTCAGTGCTTTGAGCTCTCGAGTTCTTTGGGTTGTTATTCCCGTATGATAGGAAAGCAACACATCTCTCCCTTAGACAGGAATCTGTGTGTATTATAGAGAGACTGAGAGAAAGGGAGGGAGCAAGACTGAGACAGAACACTAAGACATAGAGCTGGCAGAGTTTAAAATGCTCTTATCCCTAGAACAACAATGCACATACACACATAGGGTCAGGTTCCCTCAATTTCCTTTTTTTTGCTGGTGCTTCTGGGGCTGACCTTTGCCCTCTTTCTGTCCAACACATAGGCACTTTGGCTTCCATTCCAATCATCTCTTTGATAATAGTGACATTTATCTTAACACACAGTAGGTAGCCTCCTCACTAGAGTTATCATTCTGCTCTGTTCATCGGTTTGCTGGATGATATGGATAAAATCTTTTCACAGTGCATTTTTTTTTATTAAATCAATACATCATTTGGTATAATATTTTCTGGAAAATAAACTGAGATGCTGGTTAAAATAACCAGATAGGAATTTCTGTTTCAACTATACACTGAAAAGTGTATAGATCAGTAAACACCCGTCTGACACAATTAAAACAAAAATGTAATATAATAACACAAAGGTAAAAAACAAAGGTACAGTTTACTGTAGGGCAATGGGACTGGAATTCATTATACAGTTGTTCATGATAGTTTGTCTGCTCTCTGGAACTATATCCCCATTTTCAAGCAACAGTCTTATTTTGTGGTCTAGAATAGACTTCTTGGCAACAAGGCCTCCAACGTTAATGACCCTAATGTGGCTTGTCCTTAACCTCGGATACTACCCATAGGAGCGTACCGGCAGCAGGCATACTGAACCTTTGTCGACATGGTAACAATAATAAACAAGCGGTTAAGGTTGTCAAGCGGTCACAGTTAGGTTAGGTTTTGGCCCAAAAACTACTTGGTTAGGTTTAGGACAAGGTCGTGGTTTGGGTTAAAACAGGTCCTTTTTTTGTCATGGTTACAACAGTAAACAGGGTGAAGATTGTGCAACGGTCATGGATAAAAGAAACAACACTATCAGTCTCCTGTGTGACAGTCCTGTGTTTTGTCGACCCATCCATTCACCCCAACCAATTCCTGATGCAGACCTGGTTGCATGTTTGCTCAGACGATCTATGGGCTTGTTTTTACAGGAGAGACTCTTTCTTGGTTGCTGCCCAGCTGACTTTCTAGTCAGTCGAGACTGATTCTGTATTGTTTTAATTGCCTCTCCACGAGTTCAGTTTGAGCTCTCACAGTCTAAATGGTCAGCACTAGAATGAATTTACAATTTCTGATAATGTGATTGCTAACACTTAACCCTTAGAAACTCAGGCCTAATCAATTGTGCTTAGAGCTTGAGCTTTCCCTACTGGATGCTGTAAACTGCTGAATGCGTGATTTCATTTTTCATTTATCTCTGGAAATCTTATCCTGTGATTATCAGTAAGAAGTGCACCATAGCTGGTATCAAGTGTGAAAGGCCAGTATCAGCTGATGATATGAGCAGTGTTGGGAAAGTAACTTTTACTACGATTAACATAGCGTAGAAATTTAGCATGTACTGCCAGGACTTCATCAATCAAGTTGATCAGTTTTAAAATAGTGACCCATTATCACATATGCAATACAAGATATCTTTTTTTTTTGAATTAAAATTAAAAACAACATGAGTATTATAATTTCAAGAAGTACCTAATTACAGATTACATGAAGAAAAAGCTTGAAGTGCTAATTACCATAAAGGGTAATTTGAGTACTCCGCAGCATTAATAGTACCTCATCAGGACTGAATAAACTATAATCACTATACAGTTTACAGTAGCTCAGTTTAAGCAGCTGATTGGCCAGACATTTTGGCTCAGCTCATACAAAACAAATGAACAGAGAGAGTCCAGGCAGGTTCCTCACTCTCAGGTATCCCATTATGCTGTAACATAGTCAAACACACCTTTTACAGTACGCAAACATTTTAATATTCTAGTTTACTTGCACATCATAGATGAATTTAATTTAGTTTTGTGAATCACCAAGCACGTGACCTGATTTCTTGTCAAAAAAAAGAGTTGGATTATCTGTGAAAGAAGATGTCAGAATCCTTCAGTTCTGGTCTGTTGAGTGGGTTGTGTGCTATATTCTCTTTTACATCTGTCATTTTAGAGACAAGAGTTAGAATGTGAGAAATGTGAATGTCCACCTCACATGACCTTTCTCTTCTTCTCCATGACCGAAATAAATTGAATATGGGAAATCAGTAAGATGTTATAAATCCTATGTATGGTTTACCTATTTTTCACACTCAGTGTACTTAATTATTTCACCCCATGAATAAAAATAGACTGGACAGATGAAGAGCTTGTTCCTTTGTTGTGGCCACACCACCGCATAAAGATTTATTAATGCTGTGTGCTGTTTGAGGGGACTGGGGACGGAACTGTCTGGCCGTGGAAATCAACTAGACTGAACCAAAACATTGATTGTTCAGGTTCATCACAGGAGACACTCATCCGGGTCCCACTCTCCAGTGTGATGGGTCGCTGAGGACGATAGCTGATAAGCAGCAGTAGCATTAATCAGCAGCAGGGCTTACTGCCGGGAATTTGTATGCAAAAATATGATAGATAGGCAAACAAATGATTTGGTTTTCTTCCTGTGCTAACAAGAGAAAGATAAGAATATTCTTGTTAAATCAAATGTGTGAAAATCAGACAGAAAAGGGGAAATAAGAGGGAAACAGTAACACTTGTTTTCAACACTGGGAATATTAAGAAAAATGAATTAAATATGAGAATTAAAAAGAAAAAAAAGTTGACAGTAGCTCATGTGCCATAACTTTTTCAGCCTTCAGGGCATATGTCAGTTCAGCTGTCATTGCCAGTCTTATGCTCCAAGGCAACAGCAGTTGGGGTGGAGAGATGTGTGTTGACAGGAAGTGACCTCGCCATCACCTTCTGACTGATGTCATTGGTCCAGGGAGGGGGTCAGAGGTCAAAGCTGGCATGTTGTGGAGTGTTTGTGTGTCTGTATGTGTGTCTGTGTGTGTATGTGTGTGTGTGTGTGTGTGTGTGCGCGTGAATTTCTGTCGACTGGTAGAATTTCTGACTGACAGGACAACTTGTAGCTCTTGTCTTGAAACTTGGAATATTTAAGCTGGGTGCCCAGTTTGAATAAAACTATGTTGCTGAATTGTTCCTTCTAGTTACTGATAGAGCTGAGCAGAGGTCACTTACATCCTTTAAATGTTGTATTTAAAATATGCATCGGGTTCCACAGAATTTTTAGATCAACTACAAACACTTACAGTATGCCCTTTCGATGTGATCCTACAAACTAGTTTGCACACACTGTTCTTAGTACTTGGGAGAACTTTTACTCCTCCTGCGTCTGATCCAAGCATGAAGGCAGACAGGTAAACACAATCACCATGAGCTCATTTAAAATTGATACACTGACTGTAAAAAGACACAAGTCGACAGTCATAGCCTCGTGAAGCTGGATTATGTTCCAACAGGGCTCAGGTTAGGTGTGTAAGCTGGATATGACCATTAGATGTTCCTTGGCTGTGTTCTGATGACACACGCTGAGACACATTCAAAGCTGCTTATATGACCTTATATTTGATCACGTTATTAACTCATTACCAAATATCAGCACTCACATTATTACTTGCTCACCACGTTGTTAAGGTACATTATTGATTAGTAAACCTAATGAGCCCTTACGCTGTTACTTTTCTCTTCTCCTCCATCAAAATCCTTCCAAACCACGGCCTCTTGTGGCTTATTGCTTAAGTATAATGTATCATGCTGTAATGCATTCCTTCAGCATGCGGTATTGGAGGTTTGCTGCATGGGATTTACCCTGGAATACACTTCAGCGTGTGTACTGTAGATGCTGTTGTATCAGAGACTGATGGCTTGTTTTGGTCAGGGTGACTGGCTGCCTGTTTGTCTGGGAAGCTCAATCTCTGACTTGGTTTTATAGTGAGAGGAGAATCTAGGCCTCATGAATAAGTCTGCTTGTCTGGCGCTGCTGCTGCTGCAGTCTCTCTGCCTCTGCCTGTCTTCCCCTCTTTAATCTGTCTCCTCGTCACCTCCCTCTCTGCGCCTCTTTGTCTTTCCCTGCCTGTCGTTCTTTTGGCCTAACTCTCTCCCTCTATCTAACTATTGTTGCTGTGTCACCGCAGAGATGCTGGTGTCAGGGGAACAGTGGGCGGTTGCTGCAGACGTCTGTAACCTTGGAAACCGCAGCCTCACCTGCTCTGGCATTAACCCTCCCTCCTTGTTATGCCACCCAAGACAAAAAAAACAATGTCCTCCCTGACTCCATGCTCCTCTTCCTCCTTTTATCACTGGTTACATCCTTGTCCTCTTCTTCCTCTTTCTAATTTTGTCTTCCTCCTTCCATTCTTCTTTTCTTCTTGATCATTTGTGTGCAACATAACTGACCCTTTGACCTACAGTTTTGTATGTAAGTGCCACTGCCACTTACAATGACACTGAATATCAGTAACATCTAATGCATGGAGACTCCTAGTGGATTTACATAACCGACAACACGCCAAACAGGATTAAACATACAACCTCTCTTCCTCTTCTGATAACTTTGTGTTACATTAAATATTTAAGAACTGTGCGGGAAATTCAAGCAAGAATATAGGTGTCTCTCATCGAATACAACCTTTCTGTCTAGTTTCATAGTTCACATATGTTATAGAGTGTATGTCCAATATCTCTGCATAAACGAAGATACGAGAAAAATGCTGACTTGCTTGTCAAACTCATACACTTCTTCACCCATGAGAATGCAGATCTGCGTTGTATTTCCCATGTTAAAACTGTGCGGTTGCCTTTTTGTTTCCAGACCTTACAGCTAAGACACCAGATGCTGTCTTAGGTAATGAGAGCAACCGGCAGGTGTTTGTTTTGGAAGTGGGTTGTACTGGTGACCAAAATTTGGAGGAATTGTTCTTCATTAAGGTTACAAAACACCAGCTTTTAACTGCGCCTGACTCGAAGCGAGGATAAACATTTGCACTGTTTTTATACACCCAACAAAATTACCCCACGCTCAGCTTCATTCTTAAAGGAGTGGAAAAGAGCAATGCTGCAGTTTGTAGTCTGGTAGTGTAAAACTGTACAAAACAGAGTGTGAGAGTACTGTTGAAATTCACACTTGAGTTTGAACAAAGGTGAACACTGGTGTGAGAGTTTGCTGGAGCCGGCCAGAAGATTGCAGCAAAACAGGGAATGCAGTCCTAGGTTTGCCAGTTGTACAGGCTTCAACTAAAGTAAATAGAAGACAGAGTGAATAGTCACAGACTGGTGCAAATATGACCTTCCACAACCCTGTCTAATAGAAATTACATTTCTATACAACTAAACTGCAACAGCAAATATGTTTTGTACAAAACATAACCGCCGGTTGGATTACATTCATTGGCAATGTATTTTTTGAATAAATGAATTGGTACAGCAGCAGAGTTGCCAGGAGGTGGCTGGGGTGGATGGCGGGCGACCAAAGTCACTACACGTGTATATTATACTGCGAGATCGGATATTTGAGGGGAAAACAAACACGTTGTCTGTGAACATTTTAACGATACGTTCAGTATCAACATATTTTTGACTTGCCAGATACCTAAATTAACAACATATCCTCATTACATTTATATAAAATACAATCCAGTTGCATTATGTTTCCTACCAAATGTATTTGCTGTTGCAGTTTAGTTGTATAGACGTGATTTTTAGGTGAAATTAAGTTTGAGTAATGAATATAGTGTGTGTGTGTGTGTGTGTGTGTGTGTGTGTGTGTGTGTGTGTGTGTGTGTGTGTGTGTGTGTTTGTCTAGGTGTGTGTGCATGTCTGTGTTTGTGTCCATCTAACTGTGAGCTATATAAAACTAGCTCACAGTAATATACATGACTATTTTTTAGCCAAGTCAAATAGGCGTCTGCTCATCACTACCATTCACTTTTGGGGTTGCATGTTTGGTTGCATTGCACAGCAAATGAAGTAGCAGAGGCTGACGAATCCCTCTGCAAGATTATAGATAATGGTTGCCATGGAGATGCACCGGTGGGAAGGCCAAAGATGCCCCCGGCAAAGGAACAGGGAGAGAGCGAGAGAGAGTGAGAGAGAGAGAGAGAGATGCTATCATTGGAGAGCAGACTGGTCATTGAGAGTCAAGAATATTCTCTGGGAGAGCAACAGTATATGACGGCATATACGTTATGTGTTTGTAAATGTAACTGTACTCATAAAGTACCTGCAAACACTCTGCGATATCAACAACATGACGTGTGGCTGGTGGTGTCTGGGCAGCCCTGCCTCTGTGCCGAAGAAATCCCCGAAAGCCTTTCACTTTGCCGATCCACAGTTGAACGGCTGCTGGACTCCGCATGTCCCTCTGCAAAACAGTGTCACTGTACATGCACTTTAATAAAACAGTGGCAGGCTTCATAATTTAGTTACGTGATTGTTTCCAGGATGGTGAGTGTGTGTGTCTGTGTGTGTGTGTCTCGTGTTGGTTTATCTGTTCTTGTTCCCACTCTCTCTGCTGTAAGCGCTCTTCCGGTTTTCACAGTGAGGTTACTGTTTGTGTGTGTGTGTGTGTGTGTGTGTGAGTGAGTGACTGCATACTGTATCTGCGTGTGGTGTTCCCTCTCTGTCCTTCAGTCTCTCTCCCCGTCTCTTTCTCCCTCTCTGTCTTGCAGTGCAGTTCAGACATTCGTTTCCGTAGCAGCAGACAATTTGATCTTAGCAACAAACATACTGATTCTCACCTTAGCAACGGGCCAAGATCTGCGCTGTCATGGGAACCATAACAAATCTGTCAGTTAAATCAGTTGCTAGGTGATGTAGAAGAATAGTTACTTTGCCATTCACTCGGCAGACTGATACTTTTCCTGGTCTGAGACTAAAACTCAAATCTGTTCATGATTTTAACCAGATAAATATGTGTCATATATTGATATAGAACATGGCTTCTAGAATTTATTTGACCCTGCATACACATAGGTCTTCACATATCACCAGTTGTGTTATGTTTGGTACTCCGCTATGTGCACCAATATTATTAATATTGTAAATGGCACCTCTTGTGAATCCTAAACTGACTACAGTGACAAAAAGAAGTGTATTTGCTGCTTGTAGTAAAATCGATACATAGTGTTTTATAATGAGATAATGGGTTTTTTCATTGTGGAAATTATACAAAATCATACATTATACAACGTCTGTAAAACTACAAGGCTAGTATTTGGTACCTTGTCTGGGTGGGTCTCTCTCACAAAGGCGCACATACACCCTCGTATATATACTGTATTTTCACTGGGAGCTTTGCAACCAACAAGCAGGTCAAAAGCCGGAAAGGGAGAGTGAGCGAGAGGGAGTGGAAAAGGAAAGGGAGTAAAGTCATACTTCCCAGGAGGAAGTCCCTCCTTCTCTCTGCTGGACAGACAAACAGACAGGGTGGTGGAGGGCAGTGGGCTTATCTCCAAATACTGGTACACTTCATTAAGTGAAAAAAAGAAAAAAAAAATCCCATCGGAAGCAGATTGAATAGAAAAGCTGTTTTAAATGTAATGATTTATAACTCTGTTGGGCTACTTTTTTATGTGCCTCTTGTGGGAAACTAAACAAAATACACTGTAAATAACGTACACATAGGCCTACACTGTGGATGATTACTGCTGTTTTATTGAGACATAGTTTAGAATCCAGAGACCTTAACTGGAAATATAAAAGACCAGCCTCAAATGAGTTACTCACCTACAGCAGGTGTCCCATTTAGAATATAGCCTTGTATTGTATAACAATATTGTATATTGTTTTGGGCAAACCAACATTAATTTAGGGGAAGTGGAACAAAGCTGTAAACACAACACTGACACTATTTCAGGTTGCCCTTTTACACATCTAGCAGACATGAAGCAACATTAGTGTTCATTTGGAGTTATGTTTGGGGCCACTTGATGAATTCAAGTCCAATATTCACTCCTTCACTCCTCTAAGCTTTCTGTCAGGTCCTGTGGGAAATATCTGGCACTACAGCTCCTACATGCTCCACTGTGTTAACAGCTGGTGTCTAACTGTGTCTGTCTGCTGTTGCTGCTGAGCAGTTAGTGGATAGTGGGTTTATCAGAGCCTTTTCGCTGAAAGAAGCTGCATGCTGTGTCCGGAAACTACTCTGAGACTCATGACAGCGAACCAGAAAAGTGAAGTTGGCAGCCCTAAAATCAAAACAATATGCTGAAAGACACATAAATGCTCCCCAGAGCAGACTTGTTGATAATTTTCTGTGGGTTCACCATTATGTGCTACTCCCTTTACATTACATGTAGTCATTTGACCCACTGTTAATATGAAATATTTTATAGTCTTCATTTCGATATTTCTGCCTGTAAAATTTATCAGTTAAAACACAGCGACTATTAAGTCAGACTTCGACAACTATAACTTCTTACGTTTGATAAAAACAGCCTTGAGGACTGACGAGTGGGCAGATGGAGGAAGAGTGGTTGTTGTAAAGCTTGTTTTCTTTGAGACTGCATTCGATTTTTCACTCCATTTTTGACGATGAGAAGTGTGTTAGTGTTTTAGTGTTCTAGCACTATAGCAACGACCTACAGTATGTGCACAACTATTCACATTACAGTACCGAATGAAGATTACAGTACTTACTTGTTTTGGGAATTTTGAAAGAAGCAAGTCAGACTAAGCATGGTTCGAGCCCTTGCTAGGCCTAATGTGCTAAAACATGCTGATTTGCATTGGAAGTAAATTAACACCGATTTACATGCACACAAACACACACACACACACACACACACACACACACACACACAAACACACACACACACACACACGCACACTCACAGTAGCCGTATTCCAGATGTGAGCGGTGTGTGTTCAGTGCTGTCCCTAATCTTGTTGATTTCCAATGGAGTCTGGGATGCCTGGTAATAACAGACAAACAGGAAGAGGACCATCATAAATGTGGAGATAAAACACAAGCACACACACACTTGGCTGTAACTCCAGTCCCATAGTTCTCTCTCCAGCAGTGAGCTCATTAAAATGTGCAAGGCGACGCCTCTCGTCTACATGCACAGATCTCTCCTTCATCTCTTCTTCTTTCATTTCTCCCCCAATCTACCTTTTTCCCTTCGATGCAAAATAACAGTCTGTTTGTGATTTATGTGACGATACGTCACTCTCTCCCCGTGTCAGTTTCAAGATCCACTTATTGATTTAGGATTAGATCACACAGTCAACACACAGTTCAAAATACTGATTCAGTTGCACAACTGATCGGCATGCATGGTGTACACTTGAAGCGTGTGTGTGTGTGTGTGTGTGTGTGTGTGTGTGTGTGTATGTATGAATGTGTGTGTTTGGGGGAGGGTGGCTCTACTTTAATGAATGGTTGCCGGGTAGAACGGGAGGCGTGAGGGAGGAATTTGTTAATTATGAATGGAACACTTCTCCCTGGATGTGAACAACACACACCGTAAGTATGTGTGTGTGGTTTGGCAGTTATGAATGTATGGGTATGTGGTAGCATATGTGAATATGTGCCTCAGGATTGTTTAAATTTTTGGATTGCTGGTTTGTTTCTGCAGACAGGGGGGTGAGGAAATTTAATGATTAATACTAATTACCACTGAGGTGCTCATGAGCAAGGCATTCTAGGTTGATTAGACCAGCGAAGCACACGGCGCTGTTCATTTTTAAATTAGAACCAGAAGGAATCCCACACTAGAGTTGACTGTCATGACATTTTAATGTAGGAATCAAAGCAATTTTAACCGATGCACTGCATGTGAACTCTCTGTCAGCCTAAACTACACGGTAATTGAAGTGTGATTCACATTAGTTAATGTTTTAATGAGAAATAAAAAACAAGCTTAGTTTGGTCATCATTTGACATTAACATGAAAAACATAATTAATTATACATTCAAAAGCTCTTTTGTTCTTTTGAATACACAATTTGTAGCCTATATCAATTATACACTCTACCCAGTGTCCCTGGGAATCACAGTGTTCAGTGCCATGGCAGGAAATTGTGTACCCTATTTGCAGAAAGGAGGAAAGTAAAGGTGTAGAGATCCTGATAGTGGATTGGTCTGCAGCACATCTGACTTCCTGCAAGACACTGGCGTTTACGTTCCATCACAGACGTAAATAACATTTACCTTGACCAAATGTTTTAGTTACCTAAGCCTAACCGTAGCCTAACTTTAACCATAGTTATTTTGTCGTAACCATCATCTTTCCATAACCTTGACCACACCATTGTTGACGAGTGCTGATATTGTAGAATGTAAGAATTTTAAATTGTTGGCAAAGAACTTAAAAACATGTTGCTGTTGAACTTAATCCAGGGTTTTGCGGAGTTGTCCAATATTGACGTTCTTGCCTTGTTCTTGCATGGTTTACTACGAATTTAGGTTATTTAGATTTCCTTTTTTTCGTGCCACAATAGACACTTCTATCCATTCTTGAGTCTCTGTGAGGCTGGACTTAAGTGAAGCACTGCTTGAGCGATGTTACACGCTCACAATGACAGTGCTAACATGATGATGTTTAGCGGGAGAAGTTTGCCATGTTCCCCATCTTAGCCTAGCAAGTTTGATCTGATCATGGCACTAGATGTTTTGGGGAACCAAAGTTCTCACAGGCACTCTTGGTGGGCAGTCCGTTGAAAACTTGTCAAGAGGTTTTATTCCTAATGGAGAAATTAGAGTTGTGTCCCAAAATGGTAAAGTAAATGAGACAATTTGAGTAAATAAAATAGCATTTTTGAATTAAATTACAATTTGAAATAAAATAAAAAAACGTTGCTGATTGTTGCTGATTGCTTTCCTCAACAATGTGGTCATGGTACATGTGCTGTACAGTGTACCTGCAAGTTACATCCTATTCATTCTGAAATTGTGGAATGAATCATTTCGGAGAAGTGACGCCCCTCTCGCCACCCCTCCTTTTTTTTTCTCTGACATAGGATTTTTCAGTTGTGTATGAAAATATTAATCTGGTGCATAACATTTTGGAATAACGCCCTTCCTCTCCCTGCACTCCCTGCATTTTACTGTGTAAGCCTGTGTAAGCCCTTATGATAAACAGTGTCTCTCGAGGAAATCCCATTTGGCTCCTGTTTAATCTGAATTTTCCAGTGTGTACATTTCAGTGGCAGCAGTGATTATGATATTCTCTAGGCACCATATATTGTATAAGCTTTACCTCTGTCTTTTAAGTCTTTTAAGTACATAGTATGAGAATGAAGCTTCAGTATCATTTTTTGATGGCTTTCCACCTGTACGGCGGCAGCAGCAGCAGCAGCAGCCGTGAGCACCTTCTTTGGAAACTAGCGCTGTCTGCCATCACCTAAAAAGACTTCAACTCCAGGGTCAGCTTTTTCCACATGGATCTTCTCTGCCTTAAAATAGACCGGTGTTTACAGTTGCAGGTTAGCCGCTCTCGAAACTCGGTCCCTGAGCGGTTGGCTCTCCCACAAACACACACTCACGAGACACGACTTTATTTGGATGAAGCCAGGAGTGTGTGTAGTTTCTACAAGAGGCAGATCATTGTCTTGTGTAAATACTGGCGGAATGTAAAAGGTTACAAAAGCTCTGTAGTTGTTCATCTTTTTGAAGGACACAATGCTTTTACCAGCATTTACTTTACACAGCACACTAATAGCTTTAATGTAAATATTGATCACAGCTTTGCGTGGTTTCTGTTGAATAAAAATGGCCTGTTGTGGTAAATGTGCAATGAGACACTTTGGCAACATCTATATGTTTGTGTATGTCTACGTGTGTGTTTCATCATGTGATCCTGGCTGTTTTTTGTTTCCAGGGGCAACCAGAGATATTGGTTCAGCTCTGACCAGGATGTGCATGAGGCACCGCAGCATTGAGGCCAAACTTCGCCAGTTCACCAAGTAAGATGCATGTCCTTCCTTGCTCTCTTCCTTCCCTCATTGCTTTCCTTCTCACTTTCTGCGCCCTTCTTGCCCTCCTTCCTTTGCTTCCTTTCCTTCAGCTGCTGACCTTACACTGTAGCTCATCAGGGTTTTTCAGGAGTCATAAAACGGTAGACCTTATGTGTGCTCCCATCTAAAGCCAAACTCGTTTTTTGAGTTATGATGGGACAAATGTTTGGTGAGGTTGTCTGTGTAGATTCCATTAGGAAAATTGTTCTGTCTGCACATATTTAAATGACTGTAAATGAATGCCACCATTGGCGCGCAACACAAACCACTCTGGAAACCTCACCGAGAGTCTGTTTTCAGCCATTGTTTGCCTTTTTTTTCATTTTTCATACTCTGTAGCGAATTTTCCACTGCAAAAGCTATTACATTGATGTTGATCATATTGATGATCTATGGCCATGGCAATGACAGGGGTCCCCTGGAAGATGCAGTCAGTCTGAAAGCTATTGTGTGTCTGTTCCGTTCGTCCTACATTTACTGTACGTGTGAGCATTTGCACTGTATGTATGCATGTGTGGATGGGGAGGGGGCAGTGTTCCAGATAATAAAATTATGAAGTGGAAGGACATGTGGAGGGAACTTATATAATGATCTCGCTCCAGAAATATACTCTAGCTTCTCATTTTTAGTGGGGTTTGGTGGTTGGAAGATGGGGGTCACCGCTGTTTGCACTAAGTCAGTCTCTTGTCAAGACACCGCACCATGGAAATATTTGCCCTACGATTGATTTTCTGTGAAACATTAACTCATGTATCTTCCTCTTACATCTCTGTCTTTCCTACAAGTGCTTTGATGGAGAGTCTGATCACTCCTCTTCAGGACAAAATTGAGGACTGGAAGAAGACAGCCAACCAGCTGGATAAGGATCATGCAAAAGGTACAAACGCATCACTGGTCAACCCTGTCTCCTAGAAAAGGAGGTTTCTCCAACAGCAAATATGTTTTGTAGGAAATGTTATCACTGGCTGGATTATGTTCAGAGGCAATGTAGTTTCTGAATGAATGAAGCGCTACATTCATTTACGGCAGCGTCAGCCTCAGTGTCATGAGGATGTGATTTGGGTGGTTGACGGGCGCTCAGACCAGGGTTCGCATCCACGGTCCTGTCTGTGGTTAGGTTTAGGCACCGAAAGCACTTTGGTTAAGATTATGGTTTTGGTTAAATGTAAATAAACACTTTCTGTTTAACCAGACCGCAGTCTTTCCCTAATCTTAAGAAAGTACTGTGAGGTCCCAAACATAATCATAAAAAAGCTGAATAATCCTGCAGTCACCACTAAGTGGATATTGTGCTGCAAGATCAAATATTTTGGTGGAAAACAAATATGTTGTCTGTGAACATTTTACTTATATCATTAGTATCAGTGTATCTGCAACTTGCCAAATATGCAAATTGGAGGAAGGAGGAAAAGATTTCCTCCTTACGTTGATAGAAATTGTAATCTGGGCAAAAACCGTTTTTGCCGTTGCAGTTTATTTGTATAAAAATAAGTAATTTTCAGGAGACAGAGTTAGACCGGTTGTGATGCTAATTCATGAAACGAATGCATCACCTGCTCAAATGAAAAAAAAAAAAAAGCACAGAAAAAAATCCAAAGGCATGTTGTGAACGTGTTGCCACAATAGCAGCGAGACAACAAAATACAATCCAGGTCCAGTTTGATCGTTATGTTCAAGAGTTTGATGCTTATCAGACCCCTGTGCGGTCAGTATGTCTCCTCACTTTTTAGTGAGGAACTGCTTCATGGAGTAGGACACACTCTAACATAACGTTTGCTCCTTTTTACTCTCTGCTTGATGGGGGGAAACGGGGAAATCCCCTCTGTCACATGCAGGGGCCATACACGTTAGCATGGCTAGTTGAACTCGCATTAATATATACTGTACATCGCTTCCGGATCGTTTGGAACATCACTTTCTCGACAGTTTCTTATTGGCTTATAGATCTGATAACAGTACTCAGTAGACAGTAGCGGTAGTAACTTCATGCTTAAATCAAACATGATCACAACCCAATCCAAAAGGTTAGGCATGAAAGCACAGTGAGGTTCATTGGTATGCATTATAATAGTCATAGTACTTTCGCAGCAACTGTGCTGGTAGCTTGGATTGATAGCCACAAACCAAAGATGAGGTTCAGTGCTGATCTGACTCTAATCGCTAAGGATCAGGGTTTTCCTCCAGCGTAAAGCAATGTAAAGTCTGTCTCAGGGACCTCTTGGTTGCACAGCTTCTGGAAGCGTGTCTATTTAAGTCAGTATTGGAAATGCAAGATTATATGAGTTCACACGGAGGGCTTTACATTCCTGTTGCTAAAGCATCTCTGTTCATCCTGTTTCAAGAGTACAAGAGGTCACGCCATGAGATCAAGAAGAAGTCATCTGACACCATGAAACTACAGAAGAAGGCTCGTAAAGGTAACAGTCAGCAGTCTAACTGTCGAGCTCAGGCTCTTCTCACATTTGACAGAATAGACAGAAGGTCACACTAAAGGTCAGATTGTGCTTTACCATGTCAATCAGACCCCATCAATTCTGCCAGGATCAAAGATTTTCTATGTTGTGCTTGTGCTGTAGCTCTGGATACCTTTGGACGCTCAGTTCATTTTTTATTACAGTTACCTTCACATTCTCATCACTGCTGCTAGTAGTGGTAGTGAATTGTACATTAACACCAGCAACAAACTTGACCAACACTAAATCAAATGTCGATTCACAGTTTGTATCTGATTGGGGTCCATGATAGAGGCATTACAAAGAGACTCAAAATACAGTGATTACATTGAAAGACAACACACACGCATTAAGAAACGTGAGTCATTTACTGAGGTCAAGGATCGTAGACTTTACACAGTCTAGGTCAGAAGAATTGTAGGTTTATATACCCATCTAGTGGTACTCAACAGCATTACAGGTCTTTTCTTATTCGTCCTGAAACACTTCTCTCAGTGATGCAGCAACCAATAAATAGTGCTTTCTTTTCTGGAACAGTTGCCATTCAGTTGCCGGGCAGATGAATACATACATAAAATGCAAGATGTCTATAAAGTAAAATTCAAATATAATTCAAATAGTCTTTTTTTTTTTAAAATATATCCTTTCTTTTGTTAACTGCAACTCTCTGACTTTAACTCTGAGTACATGTTATGTACTCAGAATCGTTGTTGTTTTATTTAAAACATTGGTAATAAATGAAATGCAAAACATAAATTAAATGAAGTAATTAAACGATAAAACATAATTAAGGATAAAATAAAGTGCGATAATATAATATTTGGTAACTCCGACAGTGAAAAAGTGCCGTGTCCTTTGCTGTTATGTTTGCAAGTGTCTGGTTAGCTCTGCGAGTGCTGACGCTTGGTGGTACTATTGTTTCTGGATTTAGTTTTTGGTTGCAGCAGTGTTATTTTGCTTTAACCTGTGGCACTGCGGCTGTCTTGTGATGGCTTCCTTGTACTAACCCTAACAATGAGTTCTGCTATTTCTGCTCTCTCTCCCCTCTTCCTCTTTCTCTCTTATTTTGCATCCTTTTCGCTGTCTCCCCCTCCCACTGCTCCCCCCTCTCTGTTTCTCCCTCCCTGTGGTATTTGTCCCGCGGTAATAGAGATCCAGGGTAAGTATCAGCCTATAGCTCGCTACAGGTCTGCTACATCACCTCCTGCCTTACTCACATTCCAGACCTTCTCCTGCAGATTACCACACATGCATGTATGTAGTGGAGGCCAAAACCCAGCTGAATTCACTTTTTTCAGATTGTTACTTTGTGATTATTACTAAATTTGTAATACAACGGTTCCTAATGATCATGGAAAAGTTTCTGTGTATATTAGAGAATTGTTCCATTGTAGTCTTTAAACCTGACATCAGAGAGAGAGCCTGGTAATCAGGGCTGGATTAACCCACGAGGGGGTCCCAAGAATGAGCTGTGGGCCCCAGATTTTCTCCACATTCTGTGCTTGCATTGCAATATTTAGTAATTAGTTATTAGTATGTGTTAACTTTAGTTCCACAAGCATACATTTAATTTGTGAAACCACATAAAACACAAGATAAACCAAAATAACAAAAGCCTTGAAGCTAGATTTTATCTCAGGGCCCTACTACAAGACGGGGCCTTAAGATCAGGTAACCATGCGGGTGCTTTAGTTTTGGTTTTATCCTGAAACACAAAATCTTGAGTCTTCACGGACCACGGGACCATAATACACCCCATGTGATTCCTTCATTTCATCCAGCTAAGCCCTTGAGTCACTTTTAGTCCTCAAAATATTTGTTTTTAACAATCTCTGATGTCAAAGTGTCAAAACCAATTCAGTCAAAAACTAAAAATCAACATTAGACGAAAGAAGAGTCCTTATGTTAGCACTTTCTTTGATATTGGAGGGTTTTGATGGCAGTTACGCAGAAAATGAAGATGTGCCTGAAGCACCTGATGATTCGGATTACATTGTTGTGCCATTTGGTCAGTCAGATGTTTCAAAAGTATGATTATGACAATGGTAGCTCAGAGGACATGAGCTTTGCTGCAGAGCCGTGGGCAACTATGTTCAGTGCCATGTTGCAAAGGCCACACAACAGCGATTGTGATTTGTGAGTACTTTGCTGAATAAATTCACATTTTGTGTGCAAGTGATTGAGCAGTTACAGTTGTGTATGTGTAGCACAGCACAAAAAAAGGAATATAGACATAAAATATAATAGGATATGTCAAATGTTATCAATACATTTGGAAAATAACATTTTTTGGAATCTATAAAAGATTGATAAACAAATTAAGGGCAGAAATGAATGTTATGATATACTTTGTATTAAGTTTACAGGCATTTTTATGTCAATTTGTAGCTCAGTTTGCATTACTAAAGGAAGGGGTCTCTAAAGGTTTAATATGACATTTAAGGGTTAAAATGTGCTTTTGTGGTTTGTCCACTATTAACAAATTCATTTGCAATTAATTATGTGACCACAGTCTAATTGGCACATGTTGAGCCCGGAGCTCAGGCATCCGGAAGGTCTGGGGCCCTGGGTTAGTTTCACACTATGTCTAGTGGGTAAACCAGCCTTGCTTGTAAAAGACATCACTCTACCATCAAACTGATAAGAAAATGACATTTCCATTTAATGCACCAAACTTTTCTGGTCTGGTTTTTTTGGCCTCATGATTACTGACAGGTCATGTAAAGCTACCAAAATTATTTTTATTTTGTCCTCCACTGAAAGATAACTGAAACCTTTAAAAAAAAATTGTTGCAACACTACAGTTCTTAAAGTAGCTTCACTGAAGGTTTTGCCTCCTGGTGACAGATAAGAGTTCAGCTTCTATAGTTTTATAGTTTGAAGAGTTTGAGTTGTGTAGTTTCACCCCGACAATGCATGATGCAATTTATCTTCCTCGACTCCTGCATGACTTCTTTAGCTGCTACTGTTAGTTTTGCAGTCACAGCGCAGGCTTTCATTCTGCTCTCATGCTACCGCTCCTCTCGTGTTCGCTCTTTCGTGCCATCTCTGGTACTGCAGACATCTCTACTGACTTTTGTGCATGCTGTAACACTACAAAGAGTTATTTCGTGCCTTGCTTTCCATTGATTGTATTTTGTGTTGTTTTTTTTTTTTTTCCTGGCAACAGTAGATAAGATTAAGATTCTCACACCGTGTGTATGCACAGCTTTTTTCATCAAGTGATTGCTGTACAATTACAGCAAGCAGAAACGTTTTAAGACGGAAACACATTATTTGTGTTTTGGCTCTGTACTGTCATCAGGTTGGGTGTGGGTCGATACCGTGTCAGAGAGGGAAATTGCACACTCTCGCACATTGTGGTCAACTTTTTGTGCACACGTGTAGCCCAAGTATTAGTTCACATGAGGAGAGGCCGCAGAAAACCAACAGTCTTCAGCTAGATTGGGCGTCTCCTAAAAAAGTGGGAACTGTGATGACTGTGGCAGCTAAGCACAAATGCCACATGCTACTGTAAACATGTAAGTATTTTCGAGACTGAACTGTCTTGCAGTAAAATTTGACTGCAGGGAAAGGTTGGTAGCCTATGCTCTCTTTTTTTTTTTCCAAATGAAGCTATTGTACCAGTTTATTATGTAAAATATAGTTGCAATTATATTTTTATAATTAAATAATCATAATTATATCCATAATTTTATATTAACAATGCATCAAATGACTATGTATGATGTGAAAGGGTTTGCTCATAGAGAGAAGCCCACATACAATTACCACCAACGCTGCAGTTTCTATTTTTTTTTCTAAATTCTCTCACATACTTTGACATGGAGTTTTTGCAGTGTATTGTCGCTGTGTATCTGCTGGAAGTAAGCTCATCACAACAAAATAGAAGGTTTATGTGTCACCGTTGTCCACAGCTTGTTTATGCTGCCCCCAGTTGGCCAAAAGTCACCGTTTCCAGGTTTAGAGCCTGTGCCACGGGGAAGTTTCGACATTTCATTTCAATTGGCTCCAAATTGCTAAACTTAACAACCGTTAAGCTTCTGAGGTCAAAGGAGAGAAATAGCCAATATGACACAATGCAGCATATAATTAATAAGTTAGCATCGTAAAATATTAGGTTTAGGTCATCAAGCTATTGTCCTACAGGGCACAGCAGTAACAAGTGCTCCTCCAATATGCTTTTTATGCCCGATCTCATATAGCATGCAGGGTGTCATGTCATCTGGGTGGCTGCTGTCTGTCTAATATAATGAAATGTAATATAGTACAACATGATGCACTTACACACAAAACACGTAACATTTAAAACTAGTACAGAGCCAGAACATCAAGCAAGGTGTTGCTGTTTACCTCATCTCCTTCAGTTTGAGTTTCATAATGTATGCTAGTGGTTTGATGGAGCAGTGCATTATGGGAAGCAGAGGCTGGCGAAGAGATATCCCATTAAACAAATATCATGTTCATTTTTTTTACCACTGCGGTAAATACCCAGACACACTTTTACTCCCTTTCACTATCTGCAGCTCCGTCTTTCTTTCCTACTTTCTTTTTACTATTTCATCCACCTTCTTCGATGAAAACCCTGCTTCTCTCCTTCATACCTTTCTACCATCGTCTTCTCCCTGACCTGCCTCTCTCAATCTCCTCTGTCTCTCTCTCTCTTTTCTTTTTTTTTTCTCCTTTCCCCACCACTATACCCTCCTCATCCCAGGGCGAGGGGACCTGCAGCCTCAGCTGGACAGTGCCATGCAGGATGTCACCGACATGTGCCTGTTGATGGAGGAGACAGAGAAGCAGGCGGTGCGCCGTGCCCTGGTGGAAGAGAGGGGTCGCTTCTGTACCTTCATTGGCTTCCTTCAGCCAGTCGTGGTGAGGGGATAGAGGAGGAGAGCTGGTGGTAGAGCGGAGGGAAGGGAGTAGCGGTGGAGAGGGGCTCAAACACTTTCTGACCTGCTCCACAGTACAATCGCAGTCTTTATAATTACTGAGCTGCTCCACTGATAAAGATGCGGGTCCAGGGTCCCTCACAAAGTGACTCAAGACTTATTGGTTGTGTGATGCTGAAATATGAAAAGTGTCACTGTCACTGCACTTGATTTCTACTGGGAGACAACATAGTGCAATTTTAGTGACATGGATGTGTGTTAGTCAGCAAGGGGTGTGACAGTATAAAGGTTTCATGCTATGTTTATTGTGGCCAAAAATATCACGGTAAATGGTATTGGTGCGATATTGCATTGAACTTTCCTGAAAAACTATTTGAGCTGAACTATAGTAAAATCACCTCACACCAACACTGAAACCGTGAATCATACAATGCAACTTTGTTGGAATGTACAGAAGCATTACATACACTAAACCATATGAAATTCACCTCAAAACACAATAAATAAGAGCAAGTTTAAGACAATTGACCTTAAACAAAGGACAGTTTCATGGATCTGTTCTTGTTTTTCATTCACATGGTCATTTCTTTTCCGTGTTAATGCTTAAAATCATTTTAAAAAAGCAGACTATTAACCTACTAGTAGCCAAACAGAATCCAACAGAATCCACAACATTAAAACCACGATGTGGCTGATCGGTGTATCTCTGTAGTAGATGTTCTTGGACTCACACTCCTCCGCTGGTCGGACGCTGCAAACAGTGGGTCCCACAGCTGAAGTGAAACCAGAGCGAACCAGTGAGGAAGAAAATGATTCTTGCAATTTTGTGGCAGCAAGTTTTCTCTTTTGTCAGCCACACATAATAAACTCAGCTCCACCAACTGGTCACACTTCGGTACCTCAACAGGCTAATGTTAGCACTGCAATGGCAGCTAGCGTTAGACAGAGAAGGAGCCTGACTGGCTGGTTCTCTGGCCTGCTGTGCCTCCGATTGATCAGTAGGTCATAAAAGCATTCCTTTGTGGGTAATCAAAGTTAACCTGCTAATGAAGGCAGGAGCGCTGTTCTGTGTTGCTGTTGCTGGTGTTGCCACCATCACTAATGTTTCATCACAGAATATAGTAAAACCGGTATACCAACACATCTCTGTTATCTGCGTAAGAAAAGTCCACCACTGATGTTGTGTGATTTATTACAAATATTTATTCATGAGGTATTACAGAGAAACCTGCATATGGCGTTGTGCAGTAGGCTGACATTTGCATCCCTCTATTTAATAATAATATTGTTTTGTAATCAGTGTATTTCACGTTATGGTGAATCTAGGTGAAATCACACAGGAAATCTTCAAGTTGATGTTCACTGCAACTGTGGAGGAATAACTCCTCTTCCTCCATTGATAGTTTCATGTTACATAATATGGACATCGGTCGAAAAGAGTCCCACCTGTTGTTTTCTATGTAATAACACACAATGGCGCCCCTGTCCCCCTTCCTGATGCCCCAGCAAAACAGCATTGTCACAGCAATTTTAAATACACCAGCCCCTGTATTTTGATGTTGTTGTTCGGTGATAGCAGGTCACCCTGCTGCTTTCACAGAAAACAAGGAGAGACATATAGTTGAGGTAGTATTAGAGTGCAGCACTCCACATTCACTTTGTGCCGTGTTTGATGTGTGCCATGGGTATTGTCGAACCGGGTCATCTGAAATGCCACTGTGTCGAAAAGCCTGTGTGTTTTGGAGTTTGCGTGGAAAGGAAAGAAGATCTGATAGGAAGACAGTAAGGTCAGCGGGATATTAGCTTCATGGTCTCTATCTTGTTGTTTAGAACGGAGAGATCGCCATGCTGGGAGAGATCACTCACCTCCAGGCCATCATCGATGACCTCACTGTGCTGACAACCGATCCTCACAAACTGCCCCCTGCTAGCGAACAGGTGTAACATGCGCACACCCACAAGACCCAGCCCACATAAAGACGGACACGATGAACACACTCTTCAACTCGCTCCGTTTGTTTCTCTCTCAGGTGATTAAGGACCTGAAGGGGTCCGATTACAGCTGGTCCTATCAGACCCCTCCTTCATCCCCAAGCAGCTCTGGCTCGCGCAAGAGCAGCATGTGCAGGTACTCACACTCAAATAGACACGTGTACACACAGACATAACCGACCTCTGACACCCGCGCTGCAGCGCTCTTTGCAGCGATTTATAAGCTGAGTATCAGAAAGAGGAGCCTTCCCTGATGTTTATGTTGCACTCTGACTGTCAGTCCTTCTGTCTGTGTTAGTCAGTCCATCATTACCGTTTGTCCAGTCATCTTCAGTTTAGTGGAATCTCCGAATAAAATGAGCCACAGCCTTCAGACAGAGAAACAGCAGCGTGGATTATTTTCTTTTTGTTTGTTTCTTTTAATGGATGGCTGAATGAAAGACAAAAAATATTGAATTTTGGCATATATATAAATATATAGATAAGGTATAAATAAAGAAGCATCAGCCTGATATCTTCAATCTCAAACATCAGATGAGTAATGTTATTCACAGCCCCTGCCTTCTTTAATTGTAAATGCATATAATACTCAAAGTCAGAATCTTTGAAGTGAACAGAATGAAAACTGCAAGAAGAATACTGTACAGTCAAAATGGATTTCTGTGGTTCTTTGTCTGAAAAAAAAAAATCATTTGGTGGATGTGTACGAACCAGTCTCTGTCAGTATATTGTACGCATGTAGTAGCAGTTTCCCTTTAGGAGAAGCTCTAAAGCATGCGAGTTCACAGCTTTTTGCCTGCAGTATTTAGTGTGTGTGTGTGTGTGTGTGTGTGTGTGCTCTGGATCCTCACAAGCTTACACTCTCTCTGTCTACCCCCCCACCCCACCCCCCCTCCTTCCCCCTCACCACAACCATATTCTCTGTACTTGTCTCTCTTTCCTCTTGTCTATCTTCTGTTATTTGTTCCATGTTCGTGTGCACGCGTGATTTGCCCTCTTTCTCTCCTGCGGGGTGTCTGGTTACCTGGTGTCCCTTCATTTTTGGGGTCTCTGCTTTTAACTGTGACTGGTGTGTCACTAACCTGATAAACCGACAACTTGCTATGAACTGTTCCTGAACTTCAATCCATCACTTAAACCAATCACAAAATTCTCCAATGCATCCTCCAACCATCAATTTATCATCTCTGCCAATAACCAACGCTTCATATCTTCCAAATTTTGTTTCAACGTCCTCGTCCTAAATCAAACAATCGCTTTGACACATTCCTGTAATCATGCTCTCTCTCCCTAAATACTGTCCTTACTCCACATTGACAACCATCACCTTCATCCCACCTTCACACTCCTCACCCCTTCAACCACCCAACCCCCTTCTCCCCCCGCTCCTCTGCACCCCCACCCCCCTGCAGCAGCGTCAACAGCGCCCACAGTAGTGCCTCCCGTTCGTCAGGAGGAGGCGGTAGTGGTGGTATTGGTGGTGGCGGTTGTGGTGGAGGTTCCCAACCCCATTCACCCACCTCCTCCTCCTCCTCCTCCTCCTATCGGTACCGCAGCAGCCTGCCGCACCAGCCTCCGCCACTTGGGGGTATCGCAGCACACCGCCTGAGCAGTGTCTCCTCCCACGATTCGGGCTTTGTGTCCCAGGATGCTAATATCTACTCCAAGCCTCCCTCACCCATGCCCTCGGACATCACTAGCCAGGTACAAATGCTGGACAGGTACACTGAAGTACACACAGTTATACACACAAATTCAAAGTGCTGCATCAGGACTTAAATGTCGGTTTCCTGCCACACCACCAAATTAACATGGAAAAATTGATATCATTCAAGAATACTAAAAACAAATTGTTTGCATATTTTAGCTTGTTTTTAGGTTTAATTCAAATTTAAGCTTCACACACACACACACACACACACACACACACACACAATGCTCTCGTGCGCATATGGATTCTTGATCAGGATGGCCGAACAAGTAAACAGAATTTTGTGTTTTTCTCCCCATATTACTGCTGTAGAAGTCATCCAGCTCAGCATCGTCGGAGGCCTCAGAAACATGCCAGTCAGTCAGTGAATGCAGCTCCCCCACCACTGTAAGTACTCTTATTCCTGTTGTACAATGTGGAATCCTCACCTGTATACCACAAAATTCAAAAGCAAGTAGTTGGTAGCAGAAATGAAAAAAGAACAGGCACATTTTGGATCAATTGACTTTTGTGGTTTATATCATAATAGAGGACAATAAATAAATAAAACTTTCCTTTTTTTTTTTTACTGAAACATTTTCATTTTTTTCAAGCACTTTTTTTTCTTGTGGCAGTGATGAACTGAACTGTGATGATTGTGGTGGTATAAAGTCATTACAGAGCAGAATTATATAAGACACGCTGTTTAAAATGATAAGTTACATTAACCAAGGTATCAGAAGGTTCGTTTTGAGAGTCTAATGGACTTTTTAAAAGAGTGGGAGACTTTGACTTCTGGATAGTAAGGCAAACTTCAAACCGAGCAATTGCTCTCTGGAGGCTAAATAGGCTCGCCCGCAGAAAATGCTTTTTGATGGCAACATCAAATCAAATGCCATCAACTTACTTTACAAGAGAACAATGGGGAAGAACGCACCTGAGGCATGAGGTGTCGGTTGAATTAATGTATTTCCATGCTTTCCAAGTTCCAAAATATTTGATTGCAGTAATCAGGCTCAAATGGCTCTATGTTTGCAGGCACATGGTGCAAAGTGGTATCATCCTATGCATAAAGGGAATATTTTCTTCACCTAGTTTGGTGGCTCACTGCAGTGGTGAGGAGAGGTGATGTAGAGTGTCTCTGACAATTCATTGGTAATCACAGTTTGGTTATAAGATTTAAAGCCATTTGCATCATGCCCTGCTCACCAACTCAGATCAGGTCGACAGCTAAAATATGTATGGAATGTTTATATTCTTGTGCTGTTTTCTCCACTTAAAATGGTGGAGTTGCACTCATATAAACCTCTCCAAAATCACAGATTCCTTTTTATTTATCTTTGAGAACTTGTCTCTTTCATTTGAATTATACAGTCTTTTACCAGTATGCGCATCTGTTTGCAGAAATTAAAAAAAAAAAAAAAAAAAAAAATCAATGTTCCTCACAAGGCAAAGTAAATATTCATGTCTGATTTCAAGCAGCATCTGTCGTCCACAGCAGCTTGCATATATGACTACCTTCCCTTTCAGTTGATTGACATTGATTTACAGCCTTCTGGGTGGCTTTGGCTCAGGAGGTAGAGCAGGTCGTCCACTAACCGGAAGGGCTGTGGTTCGATCCCCGACTCCTTCAGTCCGCATGTCGAAGTGTCCTCAGGCTAAATACTGAAGCCCAAATTGTCCCCCATGTGTCATCGGTGTGTGAGTGTGAAAGTGTGTGTGTATGTGTGTGTGTGTATAGAAAGCGCAATATATATAGAAAAGAGCGCCGTGTGAATGGGTGAATGTGGCAGTGGTATAAAGTGCTTTGAGTGGTCAATAAGACTAGAAAAGTGCTATATAAGTACAGTCCATTTACCATTTTGATGACAGTAATTTTATTGATCCATCTCTAATTTGAGTGACACTTATTGTCAAGATGGATTGTGTGCCCCCACCTTCACTGGTTACCTCGATGAAAACTGTTGTGTGTATTTTTATTGAAATTATCAGGACGTTAGAGATGGTGACATCCTCGGAACACAATGGACGCACACTCAGTTCCATTAAAAATCATGAATTAAAACCAATTAAAACTTCTCTCCCCTTTACATCTGTGTCCACATTAAACAACACTGGGTGACCAGTGCAACAGCTGCATCTGCCTGCGACAAAGGTAGAGCTACCAGTAACCGGAACAACATGACGCGGTACAGCATTCCCAAATGCTTCCCATTGAAAAGCAAGAATGCTCTGACGATAAGGCAGAATTTCACCTTCGTCTGGCTAGTGCAATTGTTGTTGAATGTGGAATGGGCTTATATTTGCTCCTTTTGGCTAATGGGGAAATAAACACTCACTATGACTGCAGCTCTCGACAGTTGTAGTTTCAGTGGGTCAGTATTCCAGCCTCAGGGTGCAATAAAGAGCCTGTTGCTAGGTTATCAAAAAAAGTTGCCATTGGCTATATTCTGTGCTACGATGATGCAGAATTACTGCACTGATGTAGTGACTGTCAAATCAAATCCATCTGAATGTTAATTGCATGCTTGGGGCCGCTTTAACACATCCCGTTACCTTTCTAATATAATAACCTCGTGAAGCTGTGAAATGTAGGCTTTCTAGGCTTCACTGATGTAGTTCGTAGACTAATTTCACTTAGTTTGCGTATAGAGTCACTTTGATGCATGGACAGCGGAGACTAATTGTGTTTTAGGAGCATTTTCTGTTGTCAAACATCCTGCTGATTCATGCTCTTCTGTTTCACTCTGAGGACTTGGTGTGTGAATGTCTATTGTAGGTATGTGTATAGATGTGTTGCTGTTATTCTCATGTGTTAGGCCCAGTGGTCTCCCACCACAGCCGGCTGCCTCTCTCTCTCTTCCCTTTCTCTCTTAGTCCACGTCCGTGTCTTTTTCTTTCTCTGATGACACGACTATGTCTCTTGTCCCGCAGTTTGGCTCGTCCTTCGCTACCTTCCGCCCCGCTTTCTCTCACTCTGGCTCCACCAGGCCTCTCTCTGTCATTCTTCCCGTTCCTGCGTCCCCACCCTATATCCGCCCCCCTGGATCCAGCTCCTCCTCTCCCACATCAAAGGTTCCTATCTGGAAGGTTTGTTCTCCATTCGCTTCCATTTCTTCAGTTGCACCTTTGCTTCTGTTTCTGTTTGATACGTTTCAGTTAAAGCTGGTTAATTTTCTCTACATTTTCATCACCTGATTATCTCATTCATAACCACATTCCCTTGCTTTCTTAAATTTTCATACCCATCTGCTGTGTGTGCATGCATATTTTTTTGGCCTCCCCTGTCAAACTCACTGGTTTTGCAATCTACTGACTGGAGATTGACTAATACAAAGCAGGCTGTGGAGAGCAGACCAATCAAACGCATCATTTTAAACACATTCAGATGTTCAAAAAGGCCCCTGCCCACATACAGCCAGACACAAACTCTTCCAAGCACTCAGACACAATCCACCCATACAGGCTCCCTCTCTCTGCACTCAGATGAAGGGCTTCAAACTGCTGGATAGTGGACAAGTCTCTCATGCTAATCCTACCTGCTACTTCCTGTTTATTAATTCCACTCACCTCTTCAGGATTGGTCCAAAGCAGGTCAGTATGAGCAGCCGGTGGCTGCAGCAGCAGTTCAGAGGAGAAAGGAACCCCTCGATAGGCTGAGGGAGAACGAGGCGTCGCCGGGCTCCCAGGGGTATGCCGGGCCATCACACCCTGATGACGGGCAGAGACCCAGGATGACCCCAGCTACTATTGCTGCCAAGGTAATGCTTGATGATGCTAACATGCAGGTTGAAGAAGAAATAGGCTAGGTGTGTTGGGGGATATTTGCAATATTGTGAGAGTGTGTGTTCAGCAATGCATAAATATATAATAAGTAAGCCTATAATAAGCCATGCGATTGTTGTGGTCAGTCAGCTATGACAGCAATACATCTTCAAATTGCTGAACAATAAGTCTGATAAGCTCAAAACTTGATCAATCTGATCTGCCAAATAATACTAAGTCAGTAAAGAAAAACAATACAAACATGAGCGCTCCTGGGGTCCGCTCCACTCACTGGTGCTCTTGGAGGGGAAAATAAAAAAAATAAAATAAACCCCCATCCACGGGTAGGGTATGACGTAGAAAATCCAGTGCCAGGGATAAAAAACATCTTTAATAAGTATAGCCTAGCATATTATAACAACACACCAACACGCATCAATACACTTGCCTTCCACAGGGTTTCTTGATCCAAAATGAACCGAAACAAACAAGTATCCTAATTCCACACGCCTGTGCTGAGATGAATCCAATACACCCATGCAAGCACATAGGGGACCACTAAGGGTAGGTTTAAAAAAGAAAAAATTAAATTCTAACTAACTATACTAACCACTAGAGGAAACATGTATACAAACTGGAGACACACAGCACATACAATAATGTGTCTCAACATTAAAAGCATTTGTAAACTGACAAAGGCTTGTCAAAACACTGAGTTAATGTTGGATCACAACATGTATCAGAAACATTTTTCAAGGAAAAAAAAATTTTTACCCTTAATGAAAAAAAATCCCACACAGTTTTTAGGCCCGAAAACCTTTTGCCTCTTTACAACTTTGTTATCATTTGCAGACGAGGCTATAGACAATAGCAGCATGTGAACCAAGCAATATGGAGAAAATGTAATTTGTCATTGGTGCTGTGATAGCGGCCAGATTTTGGTTTTGGAGCGCTGGAAAGCACTTTACTTCTGCACTTGTGTTACTCCTGGTTTCCAGTCAAAAACCTGATTTTACATCATTACAATAAAAAAAACAAATATAATAATTAATAAATATGATCACTAAAAAGATTATATTCAGATATCAGAAAAATGAATGAAGTTCCAACAAAATGTTGAAACACCCTCATCCAAAAAGATTGTAAGTATCAATTAATAGAGGTTTCAGTCGATATGAAGTCGACTTATTTTTTTTGTTACTGTGGCTAGTATAGTAGTTTGATTTTTTTTTGTGTGTTTAACCTTATTTGGGACTGTGATTTATTAATCAAACATCCTTCCAATGTGGCCTCTCTGTATGTCCTCAGCATGGAGAGGAGGTTTCACCAGCAGCCAGTGACCTGGCCATGGTGCTGACCAGAGGGCTGAGTATGGAGCAGCAGAAAAGCAGCAGAGACTCCCTGCAGTACTCCAGTGGATACAGCACAGAGACCACAACCCCATCCTGCTCTGAGGATACAATCCCCTCACAAGGTGAAAAACTTATCTGCTCTTATCTACAGCAGCTTTTAATTCTGTTCAGCCTAGGGAGCCCACATTTATTAGATTTCTCCTGGCCACATTCATCACCTTAGTTTTTGTAAAACCTAAGAAAAGCCAATTTATGATGGGATGGTATTATGGATTTTTTAAAACCGCCACATCAGTATATACAAGCTGTGCAGAATTCATCATTTTCACTTGTATCAGTGTGTGTTTCCCTACACTTTAGAGTGTAGTGAAACTTAAATCAGACAAAGTGAATCATCCAAGAGGCAGGTACAGTATATGACAGGTGTAATCTGACCGTTTCCTTAACAGCAGCTAGGAAATTACATTATGAAAATGAAACTGAGTAATATTAAATGTGTTCCTGCATAAAGGTGTTGGCTGCCAGTTACTGGCTTCTTTTAGCTAAATACCCTGTGGCTATCCCTGTGTTAATCCAAGATTGTGATCAAAGTACATTGGTTCTCCTTTTTTCTTTTATGATGTTGATTCTCTTCTCAGTCACTTCTCTAAAGAATTCATCAGCATCTCCTTTTCTACCTTCCCTCTCCCCCCATGCATTAGGTTCAGATTATGACTGCTACTCAGTTAACGGTGATGCTGAAGGTCCAGATGGACAGACAGAGTTTGACAAATCCTCCACCATTCCTCGCCATTCAAACATCGCCCAGAACTACCGGCGCATGATCCAGACCAAGAGGCCAGCCAGTACAGCCGGCCTACCCAGTGGTGTTCTTGGTCCTGGTGCTCATGGGATACCAGGACAACCTGGTGGAGCTGGTGGAGGTGGAGCAGGGACTCCAGGCACTGCCACCATCCGGCGAACCCCATCTACCAAGCCAGGCGTGAGGCGCACATTGTCCAATGCGGGTCCCATCCCCATCCGACCACCCATTGTGCCTGTCAAGACACCCACTGTTCCCGGAGACTCACATTCTCCTGGGGCAGGTGGTGGTGGGTATGCAGGTGGGGGACATGCGGGTGGCGTGCCTGTGCGTGTAGGCAGTGAGGAGTGTGTGTTCTTCACCGGAGTCGAGGACACACAGGGTGCGCTCGATTATGTGAAGGCGTCACCCAAGCGCCTCAGCCTGCCTAACACTGCCTGGGGATCAGGGGCAGCATTAGAGGTCTACTCCCAGCAGCATGGGGGCTTTGCAATGGCAACAGGGTCAGGGCCCGGATCAGAGGAGGATCAGATGATCGCAGCCAATCGGCACAGCCTAGTGGAGAAGATCGGCGAGTTGGTAGCCAGTGCACACGCCCTTGGAGAGGGGCAGTTTCCTTTCCCTGCCCTCCCCGATGACCCGGCCATGCCACCAACTGGCCCCACCGACACTCAGACAGGGACAGACGAAGCAGAAGGGTCCGGTGATATGTTGACCACTATCAGGAGAGGAGTCCGCCTTCGCAAGACCGTCTCCAATGATCGCTCGGCGCCGCGCATCTTGTGATTGGAGGTGAAGCAGGAAGAAGTTGATACTTGTCAGCCAATAGGGAGTCAGGTGTTGGTGTGGTGCAGCCCAGCCGCCTAGTACATACACAAAAACTTAACCATTTAGGGAAAGCTATAATATAAAAGAAGATGAATGAAAACAAAAACATACACAAAAATCAGTTTAAAGACATCATTAGAGTAAATGATATATAATATTATGATAATAATGACATTAATAATGTTAATCCATGCTGACAATTAAAAGTTAAATACTGAATATTGACAAGCTCCTAGCAGGCCTCTATAACTAGTGTGTGTTGGACGCATGTTTGTCTTCTCTACACCCTAACCCAGGGACGGAAAGACTTGCAGGAACAACAGAAAAGATTAAAAAAAGAGGCAAAGAAAGAGCGAAAGACTGGGTTCTGTTCTGTTTGCCAACTTACCTTTTTCCCCATCCTCTTCTCCAACTAACCCGACCATCTAATCCCAGCTGAAAGACTGATGACTGAAGGAGGGGCCAGTGGAGGCGAGAGAGAGAAGGGGGTCAGAGTGCCACGTGACCAGTTGGATTTGAACTTAGGCTGTCTCAGCAACAACACACTGTACTTATTAGCCCACTGAAATGAAGCTTTGGTATTAGCACGGGGAGCTAACAAGCCAGAGGGCTCCTCTGGTTCATCCTAATGTAAAAGAGTCTTTAAAAAAATTCTGTTGGCATTGAACCGTGTTAGTGCCCCCTTCCCCTCTCTCTCTCTCTCTCTGTGTAGTGTGAGTGTGTGTGTGCATTCATGTGTATGCATGTGTGCAAAAATGTGTGTGTGTGTGTGTGTGTGTGTGTGTGTGTGTGTGTGTGTGTGTGTGTGTGTGTGTGTGTGTGTGCGCGTGCACATGTAATTGACTGTATGCGTGTGTGCGTGTGTGTGTGTTTTTGTGTGTGTGCTAGGGGGGTGGGTAGAGCTCTGCTGCAGGACAGCTGGTTACCCAATGAGGGCAGGGCTTTTCTCCTGTGTGTTGTGTGTGTATTTTCTTGTTTATATCGTGACGTCATTTACCTTGTTGCCACTGTACGAGAAGTTACAAGAAGTAATCCAGGCGTATAGATATATTCATATATATTTTCTAGAACCAGAGAGAAAATGTTAAATCAGAAATGGAGCAATAAATGTGTTTTATTTTCTTGTTTCGCAAAAGAGGATTGATGGAGTATTGGAGATTCTCCTTTGTCACATTCAGGCAACCATCAGGAATGCTAAATTACACATCTACTGTGAACTCATGCCTAGCCTGTTCTGGCATTTCTCTCTCTCTGTCTCTGTCTCTTTCCAGGGGAGGAAACTGATTACACAAAAATGTTGAAAAAAAGGAAAACTGTAAGCACTTTGATAGGTGGTAGAGTATGTACAATAGCCACTAGGTGTTGCTGTAGTCATACTGTCTCTTAGGGAGAGTGAAAGTGAGAGAGAAAGTTGCCAATAAGACTGTGTCCTGAGGAAATTATTTAATTTGTAGAAGAAGATGAAGACAGGGAGGGAAAAAGAGGAAGTGATAAAGACTTGTGGAATTGGAGTGATTGGTCAAATGAGAGATGGGATAAGGAAGTAGAGCAAAATATTTATCTAAAAATGGATTTGACGTCAGGGCCCTTCGGGGTTCTACAAGCCATCGCCTGCTGTGGATTGTGAATAGTGCTTAAGGTTTTTATGATGTGGTTGCACTGGTAACTGAAGGGTTGAACACACAATGCAAAATATATACTACACAGATAGGTCAGACTCTTTTTGGAAATAGGCTTTAAAGGATTGGTTCACCCAAATCACAAACAAACATATTTTCTCATTAGCCATGCAAATAACTTTGGTTGTATTTGTCCAGGTTAAGATGAAGATGTCTCTGACATTCAACAGCTACTTGTCTGCCCAGAGACAATGGTCCCGTTACTTTGGAACATCTACAAACTTTCTTTTCATAGTCTGTAGATGTTCTACCGAGGAAATAATCCCACCCAAAACTGACAGCATATTCTCTGGATTTCCTATAGTAACAAGGACGGTATCTCAGAAAAGACACATTGCTGTTGAATTTTGTAGATTGCATTTTTCAATTCTAGCATGACAAATGAAATTAAACTCACCTTCATTATATCGACATGGAGGCAGAAATCTCAAAACCTGGACAAACCTTCCAAAATTTGTAATTGGGGTTCACTGACACCTAAACAAACATCAACAATAGACTTGAGATGCATTTTCACATGTAGATTATGTTGATTAGATATACATTTGCTTGTCGGCAAATATGGTCCTACCTATAAACTGAATATTTTTGCATTGTGGGAAAGCAAAGTTAAGCCTTGGACATAGCTGAACGACAGTCTTCTTTCCCAGATTCGCTCTAGTTAAAACCTCTGCGAGTCAAATTGTTCGCTGTCTCACCAAGAGTTTTGATGGAGGATTGATATCGATGTCCTCCCTGCGGATAAGAGGACAGACTGCAGCTGGACACATTAGCTAGGCGCAGGAGTTGTGGGGAGGTGGTTGGTCTCTGCCAATAGGGGAGAGATAAATGCGCCTTCCGGTAACTCCAGAGTTGTCGTACAGTATTTATATGTTGTGTTTTTTTTAGCGGCCAGTTAGCAACTGGTAGCTTTGCCTTTGCCCAAGCCATCAGTTGAGGAAAAAACTTTTCTGGAGTGCTACAAGTGATCGGTCGCTGGGGAGGCTTTGAAGCTGTTGAAAGGCACCTTTGATGAAGCTGGACTTACTGAAAGTAAAAGTAACAAGTAAAGTAATTAACTACAACTGCGCTCATGTAATGTTTAATGAGTAATTGATTACATTTAACATGTAACTTGCCCAATACTAGATTACTAAGGAGTGGTGTCACCTGAAACGTAAGCACATTTATACCAGCATTTATTCAGTCACAGGATGTGAATGTAGTTCCAGTGTTGTGTTAGTACAACATTGCTGTCGAAACTAAAAAATTCACCAGGCTACTCCAGTACGGTTCAACTCAGTTCAGTGCAAACAACCCAGTTTGGCTCAGGACACGGCTGTATGAGAGGATTATTGATGGACATAAAGAAAAGGTGAAGCCTGCTTGATGTGTTCACTGATGAAAACGCAGCAGAATGGTTCAAATTAGACTTTTGCAGCTGACATAGAGAGGAAAGGATGTGTGGAATGAGCATTTCACTGCCTGTTCATACAGTATGTACTGTATGTGCTGTACTTGTAATTGAGGATAACGCGCACAGATTTGGTATAAAGGTGTGTTAGAAAAAAATACATGGACTATTCAGTTCTATTTGTTTTGTTTTTTTTCATTCTGCAGTACTGTTTGAATATTTAGTCTTACTTTTAATTAATGTAAAAAGAAGAAAAAAAACTCCAGTTGTAACACAAACTACTAAGCTCTGTGTAACATATGGATGCTGGATGTGTGGGGCGAGCGTGAGTGTGTTTGTTTGTTTGGCTGTTGAACTGTAGGCTAGTGAACTCTTCATCAACATGTCTGTATGCGCTTCTAGCAGTGACCTGAACGTAGCCGGTGACATCAGCGCTCTTACATGCTCTTTTTTGTCGACTTATTTATTTTTTGCTGAATAGAGCACTGTCTTAGACATATTTGTGGCTGTTTCAAAAGAAAATTAGGAGGATTTAATTTAAAGAGACAGAGAGGAGAATGTTTGCAATTCGAAACATTGTCACCCTCTGCGAGCACATTTTTTCTCTTTGTTTTTGTTGAACTTTGAAACGGCGCTTCAGCAAGGGGATGTTTTAATTTTTTTGTCTGGGGGGAACTACTGTATGTGTGTTGCCACATGCGGATGCTGTGTGTTGTATCAGGTAAATCTGACTGGGTGAGAGGGTGGAAGGGGAGAGCAGCGGGCTTGGACTTCATTCTCCCCAAAAAAAAATGTTTTGGGTGGTTGGGTGAGAAAATGTTCATCTGAAGTGTTTTATAAGACCGCCTGTCAAGGTCACACTGTATATGACTAAATGTACGTATGCTGAATGTACTACAAGCTGATGGGTGATATCAAACTGTACATGTGTGACTTGCTTGAAATGTTGCAATTTTGTTCTTGTACAAATGAATGAAGTTTCCCGTCTAAACAGCAGGAAAGCAATACAGCAGTAGTGTGCATGTACGTACATTCACAATGATGTTCCAGTGCGGGTATGTTAAAGGAAAATACCACTGTTTTGTCCACTCTAGGATACTTGGGTTTCTCATCTAAAAGCTATTCCATATTGCATGGCTCTAATGGTATGATTTGGAGTTCTGAAACTCGTCTACCATACATCCAAGGACGCCGCTAGAGCCGATTCCACTAGTTTGAATGTGTATGTGCTGTATGTTTATTAATTCTAGTGCAAACTGAAACAACTGAAGTCACTGCCAGTTATCTACAGTAAGTTATTGCTTGAATAAAGGGTGTATAGTGCCCTGCAGAACAGACACGCTGCTTAATTCCAAATGATGGATAATAACTCAGGACAAGACAAGGATTCTACAAATGTAGGTTTTTCACATTGACTGAGAGGTCAAGAGAGTCAGATCTAACTGCACACGGCCTGTCATGCAACATGATGACTGGCTATAGGATGAGTGTGAGATGAGAGTAAGATACAACATTGCTATTTTCCTTTAAATTGCCCAATTAACAGCACAAAAGTTATCTAACTAAACAATAATGTCTTTTTTTAACATACTGAATTGACTGTGTACTGAACTAACTATCTGAACAAGCTGAAATAACTACTCTGCTACAGATGTGTCAATATGCCCATTTTTATGAGTGCATGTGAGTAGAAGTAGGCCTACTGGCACATGGGCAAAGCAGGAGCTACAGTGAAAACAGGACGTTCTGTAGGAGCCATACATAGACACAGTTACGTGCATGCAGGCATGCGTGCGTACACACAAGCACACACACGCACACAGTGTATACACACCTTAGCATACACACAAAAAAAAACAATCCCTTCTTTGTCAACTGAGAAAACTACAGAGTCCTAACTACAGCATGTCTAAACAGAACAAGCAATTTAACAAGTAACCTTTTAAAATTAGTTACATAATTTAACTGAGTTAAAATGTTGGAAATATCCCATCTGACTTTACCACTTCCGGTGACATTACTACATTTTATTTTCTTTAGCTATTAGCTGTCTTGTTGCCTAGCAAGGCCAGCGTGTGAGCTAGACAACATCTAGATTAACACAAACATCCCACACGGTACATTTCTTTCATGTTACAAGTAGTTACATACAGTATGCATACTTGATTAGAAGTTGAAATTACTTCAGAAAATACCGTCTTTCTATACAAACAACTAGTCCCACAGACCATAGCGCTGTTGAGTACTGAGTGTGTACATATGATTTATATCAGCTCACACATATTGTCAAATGCTAAAGGAAATGTTTGACATTTTGGGAAACGCTCTTCGCTTTCTTGCTGAGAGTTAGATGAAAAGACTGATACCACCTGAAGCTACAGCCAACAGATGCTTAGCTTAGCTTATCATACAAAGTGGAAGCACAGGGAGGCCCAAAAGCTTGTCGTAAGTTACATAATCCACCGGTATCGCTAAAGTTCACTACGCTATATGTTGTTTGTTTAATTCGCACAAAAACTGAAGTGTAAAAATGGGGGGTAATGTTGTGGACTAATTCTTGGCCGGTCATAGTGACTCCCTGGTTGCGCAGCATCCTTACAGTGACAAGACTTTAGGAGGAAAGAAGATAAGTGACTCTGGCTGAAAACCAAATTTTCCAAAATGTTGAACTATTCCTTTAACATTTAATAAAAGTGTTGTGTTCACTGTTTTTGAGATGGTGGGACCACAGTAGGAGACGTAAACACTCAACAGCAACATTGTCTGAGAAGCCTGGAGGTGTATGAAAACTGCCAATTAACTAAGAATGGAATTTGCATTTCAACGCTCACGTCTATGACCAACCAGCATGGAGTATTGAGAAAGCAAAAGAAAACTAAATTTACAAATCCCTCTGATCCCAAACTTTTTTGCGCCTGTGTATCTCTCTCTTCTTTTTACTCTTTATTGTCTTCCTATTTCTGTTCTTAAAACGCCCCCTCAACCTCCATCCATTGATCGGTACACCCAGGGATGCCATCTAGCTGACAAGTTAGAAAACAACGTTTGTCATGATGAGTCCCACTGGCTGTACTCTGTCTCGCTGTTACTCACAGCCCATCAAAGCTAATGAAAACTAATAATGGATGAAGTCTTTATTTTCACCACAGTCTACAGTGAATAGGAGCTCAGCTCTGTTCCTCTCTCTATCTGTCTCTGCTTAACCCTCTTCCTTCCCCTCTCTCCGTGTATGTGTCTCTATATTGTATGTTGGTATGCGTGTTTGCCACAGTTTACATGTGGGCGTGTGTGGTAATGGCTAACGAGTGGTATCATTATGGGTCCAGACTCTGCGGTTCAAAGAAGGGTTGGAAGCATCAGCTCGGGCAAACTTCTCCCTCCTGTGCCAGTAACATGAGCTGGTTTCAAAGCAAGCAGCTGGATGTCTGAAGCTCCATCTCAGTGCTAGATTACATTTTACTTAAGACAAGACCCTACAGGCAAAGCATCGCTTTCTCATGCACCAGTCAATTGTGAGATTTTTGGCTATTTTGCTTCCATAACATGTCTTCTTTCAGACAAATGGAAAGAAAAAATCCAAAATACACATTTAGGCGTATATTTTACTACACTCTGTCTATTTGCATCTTTAGATCTCAATTACAACACATATCTTTGAAGCCTATTTTCTCAAAATGAGATGTTTCTCATACTCTGAGCCAGTAATTTCCACTGCAGTAGCACTTACACACACCAAACTTTGTAGCTTTATTCCTGTCTATATTCTGAAGGTTTTTACAGAGGGGTTCGTTCATATATCATTCATAGCGTGGTTTATTTAACATTTTATTCCTAAAAACATGGCCAAAATTAATTTTTTTATGGCTGTTGATGGTATTTTCTGAGTTATGAAGTGATAAAAAGAGATAACCAAAATCCCCTCTGTAAGAACCTTTGGCACAATGAACCAATAACTTTGAACCCGGCTTTATCCAATATTTAGATTTCTGTTCTGGAAATGTATGCAAATTAGATGTGCAACATATTTAATTAGATAATACCTCATAAGCGTATTTAAAAAATAAATTTCAGAAAACTTCTAATACAAAAAGTTTCATAAGGCATTGTTTATTGCAGTGTTTCTTACATTAATTTCGTAATGTAAGTTATCAGCTGGGGAAGTTTCATGGTGACATCTATTAGTTAAAATTTTTACCCTACTCACCTGTAGCGTCTTGTCTAAAGACATCTTTTTGGCTCAATCTCAAAAATTACTCACATCACTTTGATGGTTTCTTGGTGAGCCTTCTATGAGTCTTGTCAAAGAAACCTACAAGATGCAAGTGCAAGCAGCATTTCAACACGCAGTGAGCCATTTTACCTATGGTGCCATCACAAAAAAATTTTGCAGTGTGGCCGTTTTGCTACTTTTGATTCCACTGTTATCTCGCCTGCTTCAGGGATGCGCTATATGTACGAAATTCTGGCACTGCTCCGGTGTTAATAAATCCATTTCACGCGCTTGTGGAATAGAGGTCAATAAGTCTCCACGCACCAGCCAACTTAAAGCTCAAACCAGTGCCTCAACAGATAGGACAACTCTTGCAGGATCTGGAAAGATGAGATCTGGAGCACGCTGTAACAGTAAGAGCTTTTAATTAGGTATAGTAACTAACATTTGCACATTTCTTCATCTTCCATAATATTCTTTGCAAGCCGGTAAAAACTCAGTTTACTGTATCAGTAATCAGCTATTCCATCTGTGGACTTTTACATCAATATTGTAGAGGTCAGTTACATTTGAGTTACAGCGAACAACAATTTGCCATTTAGTTATGGCCAGATGTGATGTAAAGGAATTAAAAGTATTGTAAAACAGAAACCCGGGCTCCCTGTTGATGGTCGATGACCATAAAACATTCAGCCATGGCCAACTCACCCAGTTATCTTGCTGACTGTCTCCACACTCAGACGAGTTTCCGTGGCTACTCAGATTTATAGGAAAATGGCAGACTTCCAATGTGAGCATCTGCGCACAGCATGAACACGCCTTTAGAAATCTATGTGGGAATTTTGTGAACAGCAGCCTTATTTGTGCTGTGGAATGATTCTCCTCACAACTTCAGTTTCTTTCAAATATGTATGCACTGGAAATTCACTGTCTGCTCTAGATAAAATTGTAAAATTTCACCCATTTGAAATAATTGAAATAATAAGACAATGAGAAAGACACTGTGCTTTCTGTTGAAGGACTGGTTGTGTTGTATTTTTGATCAGACCATAACAAGTATTGTGAATTTGATTAATGCGCAACCCACTCCTTTAGCCATCTGCCCAGGTTATATTGAATATGTACTGTGTGTGTGTGCATGATTGTGTGTAAGTATGTGTGTGTGTTGCACAAGTACATGTGGTTAAGACCCCTACTGTTCCTCCCTCCCACCTCCCACACACAATCTGTCAATCCTTCCTGCTGTCTCATGCTGAAGAAATCCACTACACACACACGCACACACACACATACACACACACACACACACACACACACACACACACACACACACACACACACACTCATCCGAAGCAAACATGACTAAGGTAGATTCTCAGAAGGTACATGAGGGTCCACTGAAATTCGCCCAGGGGGATCATGATGAAACGCACTGCAATCCTGTCATACAGCCATGCAGAACAGAATGGCCTAAGTGGCCTCCTGGTGCCACTGCCACTGTAACTAAACTGAATGTCTCACTGTCAATACTCCATTTCTCGGTAATGTGTCTCCGCTTGCTTGCTCTCTTTCTCTTCTTCTTCCTCTACAGCCTACAGCTGAACTCTACAATGAAATCTCTCCACAACTAACCATTGAGGCGTTGACATAATTTCTATGGGGATATTTTGTTCAAAGGATAACATTGTGACAGAGTCAACATCTGCTTTATCTTTCTGTACAAACCTATGTTTCGCTCCTCTCTTCCCTCCCAAGTAGCCCTGCAGGCACTGTGGTCTTGTCTTTCTCTCTCTTTTTCTGTCCCTTCTCTGCTCCTCTTCTTTAATTTATTGTGAATTAATTTCTAAGGTTGTTTCACCTCTGTCGCTGATGATAAGGTTTTCTTTTCTGTCTTCCTTTTTGTAAAATTGACCCTTTTTTTGTTAACTTTAGTCACTGCTAATGTAACAAAACGCACTGTGATGATTCCAGTATTAATAAAAGTTGTACTTAAACTGTGCGCTGCTGTGTGCAGTGGGTCTTGTTATTCAAGAAAGAAACAAGGTCAAAACCCTGAACTAACCCGCAGAGTTCATTAACTAGCGTACACTGAGAGAAGTGAATGAATATGGATCACTGCCTGAGAATTAGTAACAGTGAGACAATGATACTTCCACTGTAAAAGGTCCTGTGTGGTAAAATTGGGGAGGAAGAGATCACTTATAAGAAGATAACTGTATTTTAATCACCAACAATATTAACTTAAATCAGATACTGTAAATTAAAAAAAAAAAAATCACCCATTTATTAATGTTCTAGCAGTAGATAAAAATAAAACTCTATAAGAAATCAATGATGTATTCAGAAAGCTATTTGTTGCTTCTATTGCTGACTAAAATAATAATAATAACTCAGTCCATTTTGCTGTTAGATAACATACTAGACTCAAAGGGATTTATTTGCATGAAAAGTATGTTGTAATACTTTAATCCCTATGGGCAACAGTGTAAATGTAAGTAAAGAAACACTTCCGTGATTAATAGCAAACATGTATTCATTGCGATACAATACAAACAGACACAGAGCGTTGGAAAGGCCCGGCTCAGTTATATTTTGGAAGTAACCTTCTATACAGAAAAACAATGGAGAAACTAAGCCAGGTCCCGTCTCCTCCTCTGCTCGTGTCTTTTTTTCCCATGACAAAGAGTTACAGATGACTCATAAAGGTGGAAATGAGGAAAGTGATGAGGAATTAGATGTGTTCTACCGTGTGCTGGTAGGGGGTGCACTCGACCCTTCTTCTTGCCCATTCAGATGCCAGCCTGAGGCATATGGAGCCGCGATGATACATGCTGCTTATACCCTATACAGATGGGCCATTTTCGTGCAGACACCTGAGTTGTACAGGAAGGAGTCAGACAAGCAGCCAGGATACACTGCCCTCAGCCAACATGTCATCCAATGTCCTCAGGTTGCCCAAGTTTCTGGTTGCTCAGAGATGAATGGGCTTTAATTAAAAAAAACCCCTCCTCCATAGAAAAGGAGTGCATGAACCAATAGCTTGTTTCTTTTCAAACATAAAGTAGCACTTCATCTTGACTTTTTTCATCATCTTTTCTGGAGAGATGTTCCGTTTCCAACAAAAAACCAACAAAAGCTGCCTCTGCATGGCTTCATCTCCTGATAATCAGTGAACAGTTTATTGGTTAACCGAACCAAAGCCGGTCAGCCTGTCTTGATTAAACCACACTGACAGAACAAGGACAGACTTCTTTTACTTAACACTTACTCCCACGTTACCAGCATGGAACCACACAACAAAATTTTAATTAAAAATAAGTGGGCCACAATTAATCTGAGGGAGGCATGGTTCGTTCAAACTTGCCGCAGCCTGAGCACGTAAGCCTGATCTACTGTCTTATGTCTGTGTGTGTGTGTGTGTGTGTGTGTGTGTGTGTGTGTGTGGCAGGCTGAAACAGTAGAGAAGTGAGCAGGAGTGTGTATCTGCTGCTCTGTCCTTCTCGTGTTGGGACTTTAATTAATTTTTTAAATGATGTGGTTCAGTGTTAGCACTGCTAATAGTGAGCCGCTGCGGACCATGTTGAAAGGACTCACTTATTGTTGTGGTTCCTTTACAGAAAAGCAATACATACGCTGGGGATAGGTGACTGCTTTTCAGCAATGGTGCAGTTTTAACAGCGCATTTTATTATATATATGTGCATGTTTCTCCTCTTGAATCTTGTGTCCACTTGCAATTATGTGTCCAAATCAATTACAGTGACATATAAAGTTCCCCAAAGCTCACATCCCAGGACCTTTTCAACCTTACAAACCTTAATACTTTTGCCAGTACAAGAAAGAGATAGCTGGCTGAAAGTGCAAAATTTTGACACTCCTGGTGCTTGGGAGATAATGACACCCAACACTCAGGGGTGAGCCCTTCCACAGTTATTATTACAGACATGATCTGAGGAAAGCGTGTGTCGTAATCCTTAATGCCTAATACTCTCAGCATTTGTATTTTAGTTTGTTTTATTTAATGTGAAGAAATCCGTTGTATGATGACCTCACTATGCTAGACAACCCTATCTCCTCATAATTTGATGGTCATCAGCATCTTTATCCTTTAGAAATAGGGTAAGACATTTACAGATTCATGCCTAAATAAGTCCTTGAAAAACATATTCATGCCTTTGTCTGCAGAAAGTTAGACTGCTGCTCAGGTCTTCCCACAAAGCCTGGGAGACAGCTACAGCTTAGGAAGAAAACTTCTGCTAGAGTTCTGACAGAGACTGTGAAAGCTGAACACAATCCTCCAGTTATGCTTTCAGTGTGTCACTGAACTGATTTTTAAAATAGCAATGCTCCTTTACCCACTGGTTAATGGCACAAATACATCTCATAGTCGCTTTTACAATGTGAACCCCCTCAGTCATCAGAGGCTGCTTGTTACTTCTAAGATAAAACATGGTCAATAAGTGTTTAGTCACACCTGGTTGTAACAAACTGACATCTGTCACTTTCTGACTGATGCTACTTTTAAATCTAGTCAAAAGATTTTATGTAGTTTTTTTTTGTTGAAATGGCTTATGTATTTATTATTTATGTGTTCCTTCTTTTCCGGATTCATCTATGCACATTATTTCCTTCTGCTTTGATTTAGCACTTTGAAAGGCAGAGTGTGTGAAATGTGTACAAAAAAAAAAAAAAAAAAAACTTGCCTCGCCTTCTGCTGTTTTTGTCACACACCTCACCCACTTGTTCTAGAGATGGTGAGTACAGGGCAGTAGATGTGTGTGATGGCCCCTTTGTCTCCTTGAAGATCAAAGAAGGTGTAAAAAGCATCCCTTCATCTGTCACAACACACAGTGACAGCAAGGACGAAACAAGAGAAAAGGACTCTTTGCCCTGTCATGAATAATGTTATAGAGGTTTCTGGAGTTTAAAATGTATACGCAACCTCTCAAGCCTGGAGACCTGGTGACAACAGTTAACACGATCATTGTCATACTTTACCCTGTACTCTGAACATTTCCCGCTTCCTTATTTCTGGCAAGCAATAAGCATTACAAATGTTATCTGGTATACGTTTATGGATGGAGAGTCAAACTAAATCACTCATGGATTTTTTAATTTTTAAAGCAGCACCTCTTTGCAGGTTTTTGAGCATAATCATTTACTTACTGCTGCGCCACAAACTAACAATAATTATTGTAATAACTATTAGTTAGGTATTAAATAGTGACCATTATTAATAAGAACAACAAATACTGAAAAGCCTTTTCTGAAAATGTGGGTCAGGTAATAAAACCTAAGACCGCCTAGCGCAGGGTCTTTGCATTAAGTTGAACCTGGCTCAAGTTTTGGTGCATCGCAGTGCGAGGTAATGTGGCAAGGCGCTCCAATTGGTCAATCACATACATGCAAAAGGCACATTTGGCGTGCCCCAGTGATCGGTGATCAAAATGCTCCCAATGCCAATTTCCACTTTTATGCGCAGATACTGTGATATACGCTCTGCGTCTACACCTAACCAGGCTCCTAGTCAGCTACAATTAGCTTTTAATACAGTACAATGTACCTTGTGCGACTTAAAACTTGTTCTGAATGCTGACAAAACAAAACTTAGGTTGTCTTCAAGTGCAAAATCAAAACTGTTGAACCCTCCAGCTATTACCACTTTCCAGGGCTCTGAAACTGAGTCTGTATCTCAATATAAATATCTAGGTATAGTAATTGACGATTTTCTCTCTTTTACGCCTCAGCAGCTGGTGAGAAAACTTGAAAAAGTTGAAATTAGGTTTTTATTGTAGAACCAAGTCTTGTCTCTCCTTCAAGGCCAAAAGGAGACTTGTGGCCGCCACCTTTATGTCTGTCCTGGATCATGGCGACATTTTAGACATGCATGCATCATCGCAATGCTGCCTTGTCCACCCGTAGATTCAAGCACTCGCGTATTTTTATTTATAAGGCTATTCTTGGTCTGCTTCCGCCCCATCTCCTGATCTACATCCTGGGAAGTTATTTTCTTCGCCCCCACGATTTATTCCTCCCATCTGTCCCTGAAGTCGGCACTGAACTGGGAAAAAGGGCGTTCAAGTATGCTGCTCCCTCTGCCTGGAATCGGATGCAAAACTACCTGAATCTCAGAGAGCTGGTCTCACTGGATGCATTTAAAGTACTCCTAAATGACTTGGAGGCAGGCACATCTGGCTGTAGGTGTTTCGTTTGATTCATATAGCCTCTGTTTAAATCCCTGATGTTGATGACTTTTGAGCAACGTTTGATGAATATTTTTGATACTTTAAGTTTCTGTAATATGTTATTTACTTTTATTGTAAACTGTTATATCCTGAGAACCTGTTTATGGTGCTGCTGCCTGTCTTGGCCAGGACGCTCTTGTAAACGAGATTTTTCATCTCAGCGAGTATTTTCCTGGTTAAATAAAGGTTGAAAAACGTTCCTGGTGGGTTACTCAGTAACATGAACACTGTATGTCTGAAGTTTCCCTCACGATGAAAGATTGAATAAATCCCGTCACGGTCATTTTTTTTTCCGTATAAGTTGTTAAACCTGAGCCAGAGTATTATAAACAGCAGTGTTTTGGTGTCTGTGAAACGTACTAATTCTCTGCAAGAGAATTCTAATCTGTTGCTCAAACTGCACTTCCCGGATTTAATTTGCTTGTCTCACTGGTGCATGAGGCAACATGCCCCACCAACACAGCACCCCTGCATTGTTTGAACACAGGGCTAAATTTGGTCCAATAGTGTATAACCTGCTTTATAAAACAACAGCATTTTATTCATACAGTGCCATACTGTATAACCTCTGGCTTGGCCATCTTGCCTTCAAAACAAAAGCATCACAACTGGCAGATTTGAGATTGAGAATTTCACGATTGATTGCGCAACATGGTAAAAATCTGTGAATGTATATAGGGCAGACACAATTAAAGGAACACCTCTAATCCCCTACAGAATAAGTGTGATAAATATACTACTCTCAGCTGGAATTTTTTTCCACTCCAAGCCGACTGAAATAACAATTTAATATGATTTATCAAAACCACAAAGTAAGGCTTCAAGAATGATCGTAGAGTTTAATCAACACAGTCTGATTCCCGGAATTATTAACCACTGAACCCTACTCAAGGTGAGTGAAAGTTTAAATAACTAATAGCCAATGGTGGAAGAGGTGGTCAGTTATTTGAAAGTAAGTAAAAGTAGCAATACCAAACTAGATGTAAATGTCCTGCATTCAAAATGTTACTTAAGTAAAAGTACAGAGGTATTATCCACAAAATGTACTCAAAGTATGTGAAGCAAAAATATTCTTTATATTATTATATTATTGGATCATTATTATTGATGCAAGAAGACATAAGCATTACTTTAATATGGGTCAAGGTGGAGCTAATTTTAACAGCTATATGCTGCTGAGTAGTTTATTATATAACAATGGATAATTTTTAATAAAACTGGTTAAATGTTTTACATGTAGAATCCTAACATGCAAATTAACTAGTAAGTCGAGCTGTGTGTACTGTAAAAAGTACAGTATTCCCTCTGAAATCTAGTGATGTGGACGTGGAAATTAGCATAAAATTAAGATACTCAAATACTGTACCTACAAATTGTATTTACGTGCAGTACCTGAGTAAAGGTACTTAGTTACATTCCACCACTGCTAACCATGAATAAAGTATTAAATAATGTCAGGTCAAATAATCAATTAAAGGCCCTGCACACCCACGTAGGGGCTTTCAATGAACCTGCTGGTTAGACCTCTAGACAGGTGGAAGCTGGGTGGAGCTATGCTGGAAAAATAAGAAGAAATTGGAAAAGATGAGTGGAAACAACCGTGTGGATGGGCTATGGGGCTTTTATGGAGTAAATGAATCGACAACATTCGACCCACATTCTAAAATAACAGAAAAAATGTTCCATTCTTGGAGCTCATCACTGCCGCTACCTGCTGCTGCTGGTGGCTGAGCTGCTGATGGAGAGCTGGGGAAAGCTTGGAAGAACAGTGCTGACTGAATCATGAACTAGAGTGGCGGTTGGGTATAACAGATGTTATGGTCCATTGACCACTCTAGACCTTCCACTACACTTTACAGTACTTCCATCATAACTAAATCTGATCTGAATACAAGCCACCTCGTCCACCTGCATGCTGTTCCACCTACAGTGTGTCTTCAGCTCTTCACCTTGAGTCTTGCACTTTTAAGTGCTATACTTTGCTTTGCTTTGTGTTTTATATCTATTTTTCATTTTGTATTTTATGTTGTGTTATTCTAGCTGCTCCCTATTTTATGTCTTGTTGTTCCCTTTTCTTATTCACATTTTACTTTATTTTTTTTCATTTTCCTGATTCTTTAATATTCCTGCTTGTACATTTTACACTTCTTACCTCTCTTAATTTTCATTTTATGCCTTTTCACTCTTTATGGTCTTACCCTTTCATTATAATTATCTTTTCAGTGCTCCTTAACATTGGCTTTAGATGTGCAGTAATCATACAATTTATTGTAATACTCTCACCTCACCTCATTGCTGAATGGCCACCCTAGCCTTTTTTTTGACCGGAATACACAATACCGAGGATAAAATCTAAGTTGTCCCCTGTGAAGAGGTCGTATCAGCAATCTTTAAAAACAGCTCTCTCTTTGACATTAAATTAGTACACAAGTGCTGGTTTCAGACCAAAGAAAAGACCTGCCAAGAAGCAGTTTGTCACCAGTATCCACTGTAAAGATGGATAAGAACCATTCAGAGCAATGGCAATGACTCAGCCCGTATGTTGAACTGAAAAAGCTGAAAGCATCTACTTTTGAATTTGAGATGAGAAGCTGCATATCATAATGAGGCGTGATGGCACTGTAAAGCAGGACTGGTTAGTGACATAACTAATCAATAACAGGTTGAGGAAAATAACATTTTGCATTTACAGATGGTCGTA